>NW_026462641.1:0-62436 GCF_021730395.1 Mercenaria mercenaria
CATTGAAAAATATGGTCTCTAGAGAGGTCACAAGGTTTTTCTATTATTTGACCTATTGACCTAGTTTTCGAAGGTATGTGACCCTGTTTTGAATTTTATCTAGATATCACCAAGGTGAACATTCTCACTAATTTTCATGAAGATCTCATGAAAAATATGGCCTCTAGAGAGGACACAAGGTTTTTCTATTTTTATATGTACTGGCCTAGTTTTTGACCGCACGTGACCCAGTTTTGAAACTGACCTAGATATCATCAAGGTGAAAATTCAGGTCAATTTCCATGAAGATCCATTGAAAAATATGGCCTCTAGAGAGGTCAAAAGATTTTAATAATTTCAGACCTACTGACCTAGTTTTTAACCGCAGTTGACCCAGTTTCAAACTTGATCTAGATATCATCAAGATGAACATTCAGACCAACTTTCATACAGATCCCATGAATAGTATGGCCTCTAGAGAGGTCACAAGGTTTTTTTATTATTTGACCTACTGACCTAGCTTTTTAAGGCACATGACCCAGTTTCAAACTTGACCTAGATATCATCAAGGTGAACATTCTGACCAATTTTTATGGAGATCCATTCACAAGTATGGCCTCTAGAGAGGTCACAAGGTTTTTCTATTTTTAGACCTACTGACCTAGTTTTTAACCGCACGTGACCCAGTTTCGAACTTGACCTAGATATCATCAAGATGAACATTCAGACCAACTTTCATACAGATCCCATGAAAAATATGGCCTTTAGAGAGGTCACAAGGTTTTTCTATTATTTGACCTACTGACCTAGATTATAACGGTACGTGACCTAGTTTCGAACTTGACCTAGATATCATCAAGGTGAATATTCTGACCAATTTTCATGAAGATCTTGTAAAATATATGGCCTCTAGAGAGGTCACAAGGTTTTTCTATTTTAAGACCTTCTGACCTATTTTTTGATGGCACGTGACCCACTTTCAACCATGACCTAGATATCATCAAGGTGAACATTCTGACCAATTTTCATGAGGATCTCATGAAATATATGGCCTCTAGAGAGGTCACAAGGTTTTTCTATTTTTAGACCTACTGACCTAGTTTTTGACCGCACGTGACCCAGTTTTGAACTCAACCTAGATATCATCAAGATGAACATTCAGACCAACTTTCATATAGATCCCATGAAAAATATGGCCTTTAGAGAGGTCACAAGGTTTTTCTATTATTTGACCTACTGACCTTGTTTTTGATGGCCCGTGACCCAGTTTCGAACTTGACCTAGATATCATCAAGGTGAACATTCTGACCAATTTTCATGAAGATCTTGCGAAATATATGGCCTCTAGAGAGGTCACAAGGTTTACCTATTTTTAGAACTACTGACCTAGTTTTTGACCGCAAGTGACCCAGTTTCGACCTTGACCTAGATATCATCAAGATGAAAATTCAGACCAACTTTCATACAGATCCCATGAAAAATATGGCCTTTAGAGAGGTCACAAGGTTTTTCTATTATTTGACCTACTGACCTAGATTATGATGGCATGTGACCTAGTTTCGAACTTGACCTAGATATCATCAAGGTGAACGTTCTGACCAATTTTCATGAAGATCTTGTAAAATATATGGCCTCTAGACAGGTCACAAGGTTTTTCTATTTTTAGACCTACTGACCTAGTTTTATACGGCATGTGACCCACTTTCGAACTTGACCTAGATATCATCAAGGTGAACATTCAGATCAATTTTCATGAAGATCTCATGAAATATATGGCCTCTAGAGAAGTCACAAGGTTTTTCTATTTTTAGACCTACTGACCTAGTTTTTGACCGCACGTAACCCAGTTTTGAAATCGACCTAGATATCATCAAGATGAACATTCAGACCAACTTTCATACAGATCCCACGAAAAAAATGGCCTTTAGAGAGGTCACAAGGTTTTTCTATTATTTGACCTACTGACCTAGTTTTTGACCGCAGTTGATCCAGTTTCGAACTTGACCTAGGTATCATCAAGGTGAACGTTCTGACCAATTTTCATGAAGATCTTGTGAAATATATGGCCTCTAGAGAGGTCACAAGGTTTTTCTATTTTTAGACCTACTGACCTAGTTTTTGAAGGCACGTGACCCAGTTTCGAACTTGACCTAGATATAATCAAGGTGAACATTCTGACCAATTTTCATGAAGATCTTGTGAAAAATATGGCCTCTAGAGAGGTCACAAGGTTTTTCTATTTTTAGATATACTGACCTAGTTTTTGATGGCACGTGACCCAGTTTCGAACTTGACCTAGATATCATCAAGATAAACATTCTGACCAACTTTCATAAAGATCCCATGAAAAATGTGACCTCTAGAGTGGTCACAAGCAAAAGTTTACGGACGGACGCACGGACGGACGCACGGACGACAGACACCGCGCGATCACAAAAGCTCACCTTGTCACTTTGTGACAGGTGAGCTAAAAATGTCAAACGATAGAAATAAGGTGCATATTGACAAGTTATATAGTGATTGAGAAGTTCTCAAAAAATTCCTTTTGATCACCTCCCCTGATAATTTTGGTTTTTCATGAGTTATCTCCCCTGAAAACTAGAAAAACTAATTTTCTCCTTTTCCCTATGGGGAATTTTAAATTTCTTTTTAATATTTGTATCAGAATAATATAATGCAGCTTTCTACCACAAAATTTTCTCGAAACTCAAGCTCATAAGAAATCAAAGAAATTATATATTTCCCATAGGCATCCATGTTAACTTCAATACCGATTATCTCCCCAAAATATGAAAAATTTCGAAAAATCTCTTGGTGAAACGTTTTTAATTTTGAATGTCTTTAAAATGACCAAATTTCATTTAAATATTACCATCCAGTTACAAGATATGAAAATTTAATATGGCTATTACACCATGTTATCCTTAAATGGTTTTTATTCATCTAGCAGTTATGCAACTTGCATAATTTATGTTATCAACATTAAAACAAGAGGGCACTGAAGGCCTTGTATTGCTCACCTAACCTAGTTCTTACCCCAGAAAACCTTTTATTTAATTTGACCTTCATTGTGTAAAGGCATTTTAAACAAGTTTTCTGTAAATCAGGTTGATCATCTTCCAATTTTTTCAATGGTTTAACACAATGATCTAGTCTTTTACCATTGTTACCCTTTTAATTCAAAAGTATCCTAGATTTTACACAGACAAGTATTCTGGCTAGTCCTCATGAAGATCAGGTAGAAAATAAAGAGAATAATTATGTCCCTTTGAGTGCCAACAAGGGTTATGTATGATTAAACCTAGTGACCTAGTTTTTTAAATGGGTAACCCCGGGTGGACGGATAGCTCAGTGGTTTGCACACTGGCCTTCAAATCCTGAGGTCAGGGGTTCGATCCCCGGCAGTTACTCGGGAATTTTCAGAAACGCTTTTCAGTGTTTCCCACCCAACTACAGGTGTACTGGTCAGGAACCCAGGCAATCCTTGCGTGTATCAGTGCTATACACTGGGCACGTTAAAGAACCAGGCTGTCTATTCGCAACGAGCTAGGCTAAGTTAGCCGGACAAGCCTGTATCTGATTTCTGATCTCTCTGTCACGGGGGCTTTGTCTCACTCTGTCCCTCTGGTCAGATCGTTCTGTGTCTGTACTAGTAGAGGATGAATTATGTGCCCTGTGAGGCATCTGAACTATGTAAAGCGCTTTTAAACGTGAAATTGATCATGAAAAGGGTGCTATATAAATCTGGTATAATAATAATAATAATAATAATTTCTGAACTTGACAAAGATTTCATACAGGCAAACATTCTCACAATGTTTTATCATGATGAACATGTTGAAAATTTGGCCCCTAGAGTGTTAACTAAGTTTTCTATGACTTGACCTAGTAACTAGTTTAAGGCCTCAGGTAATCCAGTTTTGAAAATGACCTAGATTACATAAAGGCAAACATTCTGTCAAAGTTTTATGAAGATAAAGTATAAAATGAGGCTGTTAAAATGCTTTTCTAAAATTTGACCTAGTGGACTATTTCTTTTGACTTCAGGTTTCCCAGATGCAAGCAGGACTGATTTCAAAGATATACATTCTGCAACAAGGGTGCCATAGTCACAAAATACGTATGTCAAGAGCTTGTTAGAAGAAAAAATTTTATTACAGATCTGCACATATGATTCAAATATCATGACAGTAGCTTCAAAAATACGAAAAAAGGGCTATCGTTAAAAATGATGGATGCTGCATATTTGTCAGTGGATGTATAGCTAAGAATTTTAGTCTTAGTAGGTCTTTAGTCCAGGTACCCACACAACAAGTCTTGATATCATAGATGAAAGCATAGGCAAATTTTGAGAAAGTTGAAAAATCTCTATGCATGAAGAAGAAATGCTCCAGACAAAGTTGTCATTCTTGCACTGACCTTTGACCTCTAAGTGTGATCTTGACCTAAGACCAAGGGACCTGGTTCTTGCGCAAGACACTCCGTCTCATGATGGTGATCAATTGTGCCAAGGAAGATCAAAATCCCCCATGCATGAAGAAGAAATGCTCCAGACAGACATTCTCGATTTGACCTTTGACCTTTGTGAGCTTGAACTTAGACCTTGGGACCTGGTTCTTGCACATGATACACCGTCTCATGGTGGTGAACATTTGTGCCAAGTTACATCCAAAATCCCTCCATACATGAAGAAGAAATGCTCCGGACAAAGTTGTCATTCTTGTATCTGACCTTTGATATCTAAAGGTGACCTTTACCTTATACCTAGGGACCTGGTTCTTGCGCACAACACTCAGTCTCATGACGATAAACAATTGTGCAAAGTAACATCAAAATCTCTCCATGCATGAAGAAGAAATTCTCCAGTCATTCTTTAATTTGACCTTTGACCTCTAAGTGTGACCTTGACCTTAGACCTAGGGACCTGTTTTTGCGCATGACACTCCATCTCATGATGGTGAAATTTTGTGACAAGTTACATCAAAATCCCTCCCTGCATGAAGAAGAAATGCTTCGAACAATGTTTGTGGACAAAAGCCTGCCGGCCCGCCAGTCCTCCCACCAGCCCGCCCGCCAAGGCGTTCCCATAATACAGACGGGCGTATAAAAAGGTTTTATGAAGATGAGGTAGAAAATGTAGCCTCCATTATATAATCTAGATTGACAGTCATCTTATGACCTAAACTGTGATAGTACAGCTTTAGGTCAAACAAGTGACATTTAGATACAGCTATAAAACATAGTTATAACACTGTAAACAATTACTCACCTGAAAAGCTGCTTTGCTCATGACCTCCTGCATTTTTGAATTGAATTTGTCCACTTTTTGACAGTAGAGTTGTACAAAGTCTTTCATCAGTAAGCTGTCTTTGCAAACCTTAAAATATTACATCCAGTGAAACAATAAGTATCTGTATTGTAAGACTTCTTCTTGTAACTCAAAGAGATAAACATGACTGTATAAAGTACATTAACAAGTATTTTCTCTTGCAACAGACAAATTAATAAGTTCAATTACTTTTCAGTTCAGCTACACAGCAAGTAATGTAGTTACGATTCTTGTACTCTGTACTGTATGTCATTGTCCTCTTTGATGTTGCGAAAGTTCAACAAAATTTCTCTGCTAGATGTTTAGTTCTTGTCCAGAAAAAAGTGCTGAGTAAACTTAACAAGAGCACCACCTTGTGGGTGCTGACGCTCATGTGATTTTTTTTTTGTATAATTTGTTTATTTGTTTTGGGTTTAACGCCGTTTTTCAACATTATTTCAGTCATGTAACGGCGGGCAGTTAACCTAACCAGTGTTCCTGGATTCTGTACCAGTACAAACCTGTTCTCTACAAGTAACTGCCAGCTTTCTTGTATAATAGAAAAATTGTCCTACCCATGATTTTCTAAGTCCAAAAAGGGCCATATTTCTTGCAAAAAGCAGGATGGAGTTATGTTTCTTGCTGTACAGGGTCAGCTTATGATGGTGAACAAGTGTTGCAAGTTTCAAAGCAATAGCTTTGATAGTTTAGGAGAAAAGCTGACCTAAACATAAAACTTAACCAGGCAACGCCAACACGACGCCGATCAAGTGATGACAATAACTCATCATTTTTTTTTTTTAAATCAAATGAGCTAATAAATGGAGATAATTCAAAAAGAAAGAAAAGTATAGTAACTGTTATAGTTCTTGTACAATGCAATTTCTCCAAATATCCTCAATGTTTGTTTGCAGGTGGAACCCTAAATGTCCCCATCTCTTTATGGGAATAATGTGTATGAATTTTCACTGACATCCATTTAAAACCATGGAAAAGTTTGGTCAAAAACACTTTAGGAGGTCACACATATCAACACTTCATGGTGGTCATATTTATGAAGTTTCAAAACAAGTTCTGCCATAGCTGACAGCACACTTGACTGTAGTCCAGTATCCAAAAATCACTTACATGTAAATTCGAACTTTACCCGCCATCTACTGACATAAAGTTTTTGTTTTCAAATGTAAAAGGCCCACTAAAGAACTGTATTTGGCAAAGTTATAAAACATTTTATTAATAACACTTTTTAACACACACTGCATGTCTGGTCTTCAACCCTTTCACACTTGGATGCTAAAGACTTCCTCTTTGACTGACACTATGACAGGCTGTACTTAAATACCATTTAAACAGAACTATTTATTGAATCCACAAATTCATATCTATATGAAATTGCCGATACAGTCAAGCCCATGAATCTCCTGCCCACAATATTAAACAAGAACTGTCTGTAAAACAGCCAATGCTCGACTATTCGAATCGTTGTCCAAGAAGCAGAAATATTACCCTAATGTTAAAATATCCATAGAGTTTCAATCCTGTATCTGCATTAGTTTTAGAGATAGTAACTTGCATGCAAAACTTTAACCAGAAGGTTTTAAGTTCAAAAGGGTCCATAATTTTGTAAAATACATGTTAGAGTTATGGGACTTGATGCTATGACCTAGTTTTATAACCCTGAAGAAACATCGGAAGTTTCATTTCAGCATTTGCATTAGTTTTTGAGATAAAAACTTGCATGCAAAACTTGAAGCAGGATTTTATAATTCCAAAAGGGGGCATAAGTTGCCCAAAATACATGTCAGATTTATGCGACTTGATCCTGTGAGGTTAATTATTGACCTAGGAAAAGAAAAAAATAACTTTCAAAGCTATATAAGTTACATGGATGGTGCAATATATATTTTAGGTAATTGCTGAAATAATAGAAGAAAACCTTCTTAAAATTTACCACTAACAGTTTAAATAAATCAGTATGTGACAATTTGGGCTTCAATTTCTTCTTAAATATCTTTTTAAAAAGCAATGGTAGTGGTAACGTATTTTAAAGAGTGTTACGGAAACAATCACACTGTCTCATAAGTAAAGAAGCATATTGTATTATTATAGTACGAAGTAAGCAATATTAATTATGTTTCTGGAATATTTTTAAATAATTGATGCAATACAACAAGGTTGTTGAAATGGTAATGTAACATGTGTAATGTATGTAACATTTTTATTCTTCCTTCAATGAAGTGTTAACTCTATGTCTGCAAACATTATAGACCACATAAAAATTGTTATTTAAATGATAACAATTAATCATATCATTTTATTCAGTTTTAGTGGTCTCAGAATTTTATTTGTTGTTTGTGACACTGGTTCATTTTATGCAAATTAGCTGAGCACATCCAGTTTTTAGTAAAATAATACCATAAGAGTAACAAAATAATATATTAAAAACACCGAGAGACTTTAAGACCAGATCAAAGCTGTTTGGTACATTTAACTTGATTTGAAACTTAGAAAATGTTGTTGTTTTTTTTTAATATGTCACTTTGTAACATTCTCATTAATATTCATGAATATGCAAATTAGTTAATTAACATAAAAATGCTGCTGTATTTCTAGCTCCATTTTGACACCATTTTTGTTGTTTTATCACCAAAACTGACCAAGATATGACTGATTATCAACTATATGGTTGTCCTTTTAAAAAATGAATGGTTGCCATGGAAACAGTGAAATCATATATAGTTTAAAAGAGATTTTTCATGGGAACATTTTTTATTTTCAAAGAGTTGGTCCTGCTGAACAATTTGGTACCTATGAAAACAAGAGGGTCATGATTACCCTGGATCGCTCACCTGAGTATTATGATCTACATGTTTCAAATGTAAAAATAATGATAAAATATTAAGAAAGTCAGTAGGTCACATTCATGGTCAATGAAATTCAGTTTTATGATTTGTGTGCAAAACTGTGTATGTCATCAAAATTTCAAAGCTGTATCTTAACAAGAGGGCCAAGATGGCCCTAGGTCGCTCACCTGAGAAACACACCATAACATAACATATTAAACAGTGTAAACATGTTTGACCTAGTGATTTCATGGAATAAAATATTTTGACCAATTATCATTAAAATTGGAGCAAAATTCTTGAGTGTAAGTATTTTCTTTGATTTGACCTAGTGACCTAGTTTTTGACCCCAGATGACCCATATTCGAACATGACCTAGATTTCATCAAGGCAACCATTCTGACCAGATTTTATGAAAATCCAGTGTAAAATGCAGCCCCTATTGCATACACAAGGTTTTTCCTTGATTTGACCTAGTGACCTAGTTTTTAAACCCAGATGACCCATATTTGAACTTGACCTAGATGTCATCAAGGCTATCATTCTGACAAAATTTCATGAAGATCAGTTAAAAAAAAATTAAGCCTCTATCGCATACACAAGGTTTTTCTTTGATTTAACATAGTGACCTACTTTTTGACCCCAGATGACCCATATTCAAACTTGACCTAAATTTCATCAAGGCAATCATTCTGACCAAATTTCATGAAGATCAATTGAAAAATACAGCCTCTATTGCATACAGAAGGGTTTTCTTTGATTTGACCTAGTGACCTATTTTGTGACCCAAGATGACCAATAATCAAACTTAACGTAGATTTTATCAAGGCAATCATAATTTCATGAAGATCAATGGAAAAATATAGCCTCTATCGCATACGCAAAGTTTTTCTTTCATTTGATCTAGTGACCTAATTTTTGATCCCAGATGACCCATATTCAAACTTGACCTAGATTTCATCAATGCAATCATTCTGACCAAATTTCATGAAGATCAATAGAAAAATACAGCCTCTTGTCGCATACATAAGGTTTTTCTTTGATTTGACCTAGTGACCTACTTTTTGACCCAAGATGACCCATTTTCAAATTCGGTCTAGATTTCATTAAGGTTATCATTTTGACTTAATTTCAGGAAGATCAATTGAAAAATACAGCCTCTATTGCATATACAAGATTTTCCTTTGATTTGACCTAGTGACCTAGTTTTTGACCCCAGATGACCCATATTCAAACTTGACCTAGATTTCATCAAGGCAATCATTCTGACCAAATTCATGAAGATTAATTGAAAAATACAGCCTCTATCGCATACACAAGGTTTTTCTTTGATTTGATCTAGTGATCTAGTTTTTGACCCCAGATGACCCATTTTCAAACTCGGCCTAGATTTCATCAAGGTAATCATTCTGACAAAAATTCATGAAGATTAATTGAAAAATACAGCCTCTATCACATACACAAGGTTTTTCTTTGATTTGACCTAGGGACCTAGTTTTTGACACCAGATGACCCATTTTCAAATTCGGCTTAGATTTCATCAAGGTTATCATTCTGACCAAAATTCATTAAGATTAATTGAAAAATACAGCCTCTATCGCATACACAAGGTTTTTGTTTGATTTGACCTAGTGACCTAGTTTTTGACCCCAGGATGGGGCCTCTTTAAACCCTAGGGGCATAATTTGAACAATTTTGATAGAGGACTACTAGACAATACATCATACCAAATATCAAAAGCATAGGTCGTATGGTTTCAGACAAGAAGATGTTTTTTTCTATATAAGTCTATATAAAACGTGGGACCCCCAGGGCAGGGACTCTTTTCATCCAAGGGGTACAATTTGAACGATTTTGGTTGAGGACCATAAGACAATGCTACAAACCAAATATCAAAGGTCTAAGTGTTGTGGTTTCAGACAAGAAGATTTTTAAACTTTTTTTCCTATATAAGTCTACGTAAAACTTGGGACCCCCGAGGCGGGGCCATATTTGATCCTAGAGGAATAATTTGAACAATCTTGGTAGAGGACCACTAGATGATGCTACATACCAAATATCAAAGCCCTAGGCCATGTGGTTTCAGACAAGAAGATTTTTTCCCTATATAAGTCTATATAAACCATGTGACCCCCATGACGGGGCCATATTTGACCCCAGGGGGATAATTTGAACACTATTGGTAGAGGACCACTAGATGATGCTACACACCAGATATCAAAGCCCTAGGCCCTGTGGTTTTGGCCAAGAAGATTTTTAAAGTTTTTCCTTTCGGTTGCCATGGCAACCAGAGTTCTGCATGGAATTCAATTTTTTGAACAACTTTGAAAGGGGGCCACCCAAGGATCATTCAAGTGAAGTTTGGTGTAATTCTGCCAAGTGGTTTTCAAGAAGAAGATTTTTTTAGAAATTGTTGATGGACGACGCACCACTGATGACGGACGACGCATGACGGATATCAAGCGGTCACAATAGCTCACCCTGTCATTTTGTGACAGGTGAGCTAAAAAGTCTAGGGGGGATGCATGGTAGACCTTATTGGCCCCCGTACTATAGGGTTCTGGGTGTTGTGCATGACACATCATCTCATCATGGGGAACATTTATGCCAAGTTACAGTAATATTAAAATCCCTTGATGGATGACAGAGTTCCGGACCGGACAGGAAAAAAACCCTATTGACATTTGACCTCCAACTGTGACCTTGACCTTTGAGCTAGGGGTTCGGGTTTTGTGCATGACACGTCGTCTCATCATGGGGAACATTTGGGCCAAGTAATATTAAAATACCTTCATAAATGGCAGAGTTATGGATTGGACAGGAAAAAAACCCTGTTGACCTTTGACCTCCTATTGTGACCTTGACCTTTGAGCAAGGGGTCTGGGATTTCTGCATGACAAGTTGTCTCATCATGGGGAACATTTGTGCCAAGTGATATTAAAATCCCTTTATGAATGACTGAGTTATGGACCGGATACAAAACAGACCCTGTTCATGCCATGTTAACATTTGACCTCCAATTGTGACCTTGACCTTTAAGCAAGGGGTCCGGGATTTGCGTATGACATGTCATCTCATCATGGGGAACATTTGTGCCAAGTAATATTAAAAATCCCTTCATGGATGACAGAGTTATGGACCGGACACTAAATTGCGGGCGGACGGAATGACGGACGGACAGAAAAGTGCATTCCTATAGTCCCCAAAACTGGTTTTCAACCAGTACTGGACTAATAAAACCTACTATATCAACAATAATTAAATTTACATACCTGAAGACTTAACTTCTCTGACAGATCCTCCGCTATGATTTTATTCCATTCATCACGAACTCTTTCTGACTGCAGTTCTTTCGGAGCAAACAATAAATCCCAGATCTGAAACCATAATGAATGTTCCAGGATTTGTTATCTATACTTTCAATATCTACAAATACATTTTTTCTTAAAGGATCTATCATATACTACAATATATGCACATGCTATAAAACAGCAGGAAATTCTGAATTAGAAAAGCATTTGGGCCAGGCTTACAACATGTCAAAGAACATAAAATTTGTACTTCAAAGTTCTTTGTTTTTTGTTGGGTTTAATGTCACACCAACACAGTTATGGGTCACATGGCAACTTTCCAGCTTGTCATGGTGGAGGTAGACCCTAGGTGCCCCTCCGGGTATTATTTCATCACTGGCTGGCACCTGGGTAGAACCACTGACCTTCCACAATCCTTAGCTGGAAGGCTTTCATTCTATGCTCTAAGTGAACTATCATCAGCAAGAGACAAGTGAGTGAGTGAGTTGGGTTTTACGGCGAATCGACACAAAATGGTCATATATCGCCGAGAAGAAGTCATATTGCAAACACCAACTGTAAAGCCCAAACACCGAAAACACGTAAAGCATACCTAAAAACATCCATGCAAAAATGTAAAGCACATCCAAAAGCAGCAATGTAAAAATGTATGTACAAGTGATTTAAAGTAAGCAACCTTAACTTCTTTGTCCAGAGTTAAATTCAAAATAGAAAGGCATACACTGACAAGAAAAAGAAGACAAGTGCACAATGGTATTGTACACTGTCAAGAAGAACTATCTGAATAGCATGCTAAAATTTCTCTTAGAAATATTATCCTCTGGAAAATAAATTCTAATGAATATTTGAACCTGAAATTCTCAAGTTATATAGCTGACACATTTAAGAGTCGACATGCCAAACTGCAGCCAAATTTATTAAGACAGTTTTAAAAGAATTTCATATTTTATATTTCTGCACTAGCAGACGGATTGCTGCCATGGTATCAAGCAAGTGGCCATTTTCCTGCTTGTCTGCCTTTTATATTTTTACCCCAGTCTTTAATGTCTTTTTACGAGAGGGTCACGATGACACCGCTTATCTGATTAATATGAGCTACACAGACAAGTGTAAGAGATCAGGGGTCATCAGGTAATTATTATTAAACAGTCTAGGAAATATGATCAGATAAGGGCCTCTTTTCACCCCAGGGGCATAATTTGAACAATCTTGTTACAGAACCACTAGGCAATGCAACATACCAAATATCAAAGGCCTACGCCTTGAACTTTCAGACAAGAAGATTTTTAAAGTTTTTTTCTATATAAGTCTATGTAAAACTTGGGACCCCAAGAGCAGGGCCTCTTTTCACCCCAGGGGCATAATTTGAACAATTTTGGTAGAGGACCACTAGGCCATGCAACGTACTAAATATCAAAAGCCTAGGTCTTCC
This sequence comes from Mercenaria mercenaria, assembly GCF_021730395.1. NCBI lineage: Eukaryota > Metazoa > Mollusca > Bivalvia > Venerida > Veneridae > Mercenaria > Mercenaria mercenaria. The sequence continues at coordinate 12,874 of NW_026462641.1, forward strand.
AATTTCAGGTAAGAAGATTTTTAAAATTTCTTCCTATGTAAGTCTATGTAAAACTTGGGGACTCCCTGGGTGGGGCCTCTTTTCAGCTCCGGGACATAATTTGAATAATCTTGGTAGAGGACCACTAGACAATGCAACATACCAAATATCTACAGCCTAGGCCTTGCAGTTTCAGACAAGATTTTTAACTTTGTTTCCTATGTAAGTCTATGTAAAACTCTTTTCACCCCAGGGGCATAATTTTAACAATCTTTATAGAGGACCATTAGATGATGTCACATGCCGATTAAAGAGGCTCTCAGCCAAGGCGGTTCAGGACAAGATTTTTTCAAGTTTTTCCTTGTTTTGTGTGAAATTCATTTTTTTAACAATTTTGAAAGGGGGCCACATAAGGATCATTTCTGTGTAGTTTGGTGTAAATCTGCCCAGTGATTTTCAAGAAGATTTTTTTAGAAATTGTTGACAGACACACGATGCACGACTGACAACAGACTATGGACATCATTGAAGTGGTCACAATAGCTTACCATGAGCATTTGGCTCAGGTGAGCTAAACAAAACAACCATTCAGCCGGGGAGCCAAGCTAGCAGACATTTATTATGGTGATCCTTTGTGCTCAATGATTTTAATTGATAAGCCTAATACACTTACTGTCTGACAGGATATTTAAAATAACATAATTTAGCTGTGGAAGCCTTTTAGGCGCAATCAAGTGGAAACATTTGATCAAATTCGTGAAAGTTCATGAACCAAGGCAAGTGTAATTCTGCCCAGTAATTCCAGAAGAGAAGATGTTTAAAAATGATGATGCCATCTGACAGAAACATGTGCAGATGACATGGACACAAGATAATCACAAAAAAATTAACGTGTTGAGCTAAAATTCTTCCAATGTAGCTTTATCATGTAGCGCACATTCATATCCAAATTATAAGTTTTAAAAAAATTGGTAGTTTCTTATTATTTTTACCTAAACTGACACACTTTCTTCCTTGCTCTAGATTTTTAGAATAAAAATACTGAGACAAGTTTACCTGTTGATCATGTAAAAAGTGTGACCAGTACAGGGTTTACAAAATTTTTAATACAAACGGAACTTGTGACTTAATTTTGATCGAGATGAATCAGTTGTAGATCTAGCCTACATTTCATTACAATGAACATTCTCATCAAGTTTGGGTAGAAAGTGTTGCTCCAAAATGTCTATGATTCGACCTTAGATGACCTAGTTTTGTATCCTAGATGGTCTAGCATCAAATTTACCTAGATCTCTATACATATTAGTAATATTTTATTGTAGGGAATACTTTAATCATGTTATATTACAATTGGTCTAAATTTGAGAAAAGTAAAATTGAGAATTATGGACAATGAAGGATGGCTGCCAAATCATCTGTATGTACAAAAAGCTCACCCTGAACTATTGAATCACATGAGCAAAATTCTTTACTCTCATATTTAAAATGAGTTTTTGCAGCCTCATACATGCTAAACACAGGAAATACTAAAGATGCTTTTGAGAAAAGCGCATGTCTCCGACAACTGCCTAATCATCTAAATAGTAAGTCAGTCTTTATATACTGTTTACTTAATCCACATGTGCATGCGCTTTCTTGACACCAAAAGGACGCCTATACTACTAGTAGTTTGGGGGCAAAACTGCACAAGAAATCTGAGTGCTTTTGGTAATTCAAGGGCCGTAATTTCGAAGTGCCTAGGCCGATTTGGCTAGTTATCGAACTTGGCCGAGCACGTATTGGCAGACACATTTTGTTGAAGTTTGGTGAAGAGCTGATGAGAAATGTTTGACTTAGAGTGCGGACAAGCTTTGTGACAGACAGACACACAGACACACAGACAGACTGGAGTAAATCAATATGTCTCCCACACCACTGTGTGGTGGGAGACATGATAACTGTATATCCAAACGTAATGCAGCAAAAAGTTCCACAGAAATAAGAGGGTCATGATGACCCTGGATCGCTCACCAGAGTAATATGAGCTACATGTTTCAAATGTCAAACTGATAATTTTTAGAATTTTTTTGGAAGATTTTCTAATGTACAATCAAGTAAACCCCGGGGCGGGGCCAAGTTTACCCCAGGGGTCATAAATGGAATAAAGTTTGTAGAAGTCTACTAGGCAATGTAACATGTCAAATATCTAAGATCTAGGCCTTCTGGTTTATTTTTAGCAAATTTATGAAGATTTCCCTATATACAATCAAGTAACCCCTGGGGCTGGGTAAATTTGAACCTGGGGGGTCCAGATTTGAAATTTTTTTGTAGAAGTCTACTAGGCAATGCTACACATCAAATATCTAAGATCTAGGCCTTCTGGTTTATTTTTAGAAAATTTTTGAAGATTTTCCTATGTAAAATCAAGTGACCCCATGGGGCGGGGTCAATTTGACCCTGGGGGTCATGATTTGAAAATTTTTTGCAGAAGTCTACTAGGCAATGCTACATGTCAAATATCTAAGATTTAGGCCTTTTGGTTTATTTTTAGAAAATTTTTGAAGATTTTCCTATGTAAAATCAAGTGACCCCTGGGACGGGGTCAATTTTGATCACAGGGGTCATGATTTGAACAGATTTTGTAGAGGTCCACTAGGCAATGCTACACGTGAAATATCTAAGCTCTAGGCCTTCTGGTTTATTTTTAGAAAATTTTTGAAGATTTTCCTATGTAAAATCAAGTGACCCCTGGGCCGGGGTCAATTTTGACCCCGGGGGTCATGATTTGAACAAATTTTGTAGAATTCCATTAGGCAATGCTACATGTGAAATACCTAAGCTGTAGGCCTTCTGTTTTTTTAGAAAAATTTTGAAGATTTTCCTATGTAAAATCAAGTGACCCCTGGGGCGGGGTCAATTTTGACCCCGGGGTCATGATTTGAACAAATTTTGTAGAGGTCCACTAGGCAATGCTACAAGTGAAATATCTAAGCTCTAGGCCTTCTGGATTATTTATAGAAACTTTTGAAGATTTTCCTATGTAAAATCAAGTGACCCCTGGGGCGGGGTCAAATTTGACCCCAGAGTCATGATTTGAACAATTTTAGTAGAGGTCCATTAGGCAATGCTACATGTGAAATATCTAAGCTCTAGGTCTTTTGGTTTTTGAGTAGAAGATTTTTTAAGATTTTCCTATGTAAAATCAAGTGACCCCTGGGGCGGGGTCAATTTTGACCCCGGGGTCATGATTTGAAGAAACTTGGTAGAGGTCCACTAGGCAATGCTTCACACCAAATATCTAAGCTCTAGGGCTTCTGGTTTTTGAGAAGAAGATTTTTAAAGTTTTTCCTTTCCGTTGCAATGGCAACCAGAGTTCTGCATGGAATTCAATTCTTTGAACAATTTTTGTAGAGCTTCACCCAAGGAACATTCCTGTGAAGTTTGGATGAAATTGGCTAAGTGGTTTATAAGGAGATGTTGTTTAAAGGAAAATGTGGACGGACGGACGCCAGACGGTGAGCGATCACAACAGCTCACCCCGAGCACTTTGTGCTCTGGTGAACTAAAAAACAAAGATGAATATTTTACCTCTAAAAATAAAGATTATCAAATGAAACTTTGAATACCGTCAATATATTGTCCATGTAGGTGGTCCAGTTATACTGCCATGTTCCCATCCAACGCACAGCTTTTGATGTTGTAGAAGTCAGTACTTGTTTTAGACTTGGAACTTTTGCCGAAGTTGTCAGGTTTTCATTTTTAGAAGTCATACACCTGTCATACATTGCTAAACAATGTACAAGGGTCTGAACACTTAAGTAAAATAATTCACTTCTGTCAGCTCTTGTGCATTCTTCAAACAGACTGGCAGCAATAACATAACACATGGTCCATAGTGTAAGCATGCAGGTCTCACTGTAATTCAAAACAAGAGCTATCAGTAAACTGAATTATGCTCCATGAATATATCCTGAAAGTATAAACTTTTATATAAAATTAAACTAGATGTGTGTCCATAGGACACAGGTGCCCCCCACTCCTGCCACTGTAACACGGTTTAATGACTCCGGTTAAACAATTTTTAAGATGTTTGCAACACAAACTTTTAAGAACCTTATGTGTATTTTTCACTTAGTTGGCCATAACTCTGGCCTAGCTGAGTAAAATCCTAAAGAGAACACTTCATAGGCTATAAAACAATCCTCTAATGTTTTATGATTCTAGGTCAAGTACATTTTAACATACATGTTTCACGAACTTTTTCTTTTGAGTAAGTCTGGACAAGAAGTCTGGTCTTGTGTAGTGAAAAAATGACTGTAGGTAAAATATTTTCGGAGCTACGCATGACAAAACATTAAAATGACAATTTTTTCCTAGGTCAGGGGCCATAACTCCTACAATACTGAATGAATCCGGACACGAAACCCCAGGTGCACAACTGCACATGCTGACTAACATTCCTGTAAACTTTGGTGACTAGGTCAAATACTTATAGAGCTACGCACGACACAACATTAAAATGACCAATTTTTAACTAAGTCAGGGGCCATAACTCCTATTAGACTGAATGAATCCGGATGTGAAACCCCAGGTGCACAACTGCACATGCTGACCAACATTCCTGTAAACTTTAGTGACTCTAGGTCAAATACTTTTGGAGCTACGTGCGACACAACATTAAAATGACCAATTTTTAACTAAGTCAGGGGCCATAACTCCTACAAGACTGAATGAATCCGGACACGAAACCCCAGGTGCACAACTACATATGCTGACCGACATTCCTGTAAAGTTTTGTGGCTCTCCGTCTAATACTTTTGGAGCTAGGCGCGACACAACATTAAAATGACCAATTTTTACAAAGTCAGGGGCCATGACTCCTACAAGACTGAATGAATCCGAATGCGAAACCCCAGGTGCACAACTACACATGCTGACCAACATTCCTGTAAAGTTTTGTGACTCTACGTCAAATACTTTTGGAGCTAGGCGCGACACAACATTCTCGGAAAGACGAATGGACAAAAGCAAATCTATATGCCCCCACCACTCATGGGGGGGCACAAAAAAACAAGAGCTCTTCGAACACGAAATGTCCCCCTTGATGCATTCAGGAATTGCACAAGGAACAGAAGTTATTTGCTCACTGTAAACAAAAGTTCTACTGTTCTTGTTCAATGTGAAATTGACCTTTGACCTATTGACCTCAAAATCAACAAGGGTTATCTGCTGGTCATGATCAACCTCCCTATTAAGTTTAGTTGTCCTAGGCCCAAGCGTTCTCAAGGTATCGTCCGGAAATTGTTTAACTGTTTCAGGTCAATGTGACCTTGACCTTTAGCCTACAGACCTCAAAATCTAAAGGGATCATCTACAGATCATGACCAAGCTCCATATCAAATTTCATGATTTGTTTGTTTGTTTTTTTTGGTTTAACGCCGTTTTTCAACAGTATTTCAGTCATGTAATGGCGGGCAGTTAACCTAACCAGTTTTCCTGGATTCTGTACCAGTACAAACCTGTTCTCCACAAGTAACTGCCAACTTCCCCACATGAATGATCAGAGGTGGAGGACTAATGATTTCAGACACAATGTCGTTTATCAAATAGTCAAGGAGAACATACGCCCCGCCTGAGGATCGAACTCGCGACCCCGCGATCTGTAGACCAACGCTCTTACCTACTGAGCTAAGCGGGCGGGCTCCAAATTTCATTATCCTAGGCCCAAGCGTTCTCAAGTTATTGTCTGGAAACAGTTTAAATGTTCCGGGTCACTGTAACCTTGACCTTCGACCTACTGATCTTAAAATCAATAGGGGTCATCTGCTGGACATGATGAACCTCTCTATCATCTTTCATGACCCTTGGCCCAAGCGTTCTCAAGTTATCTTCAGAAACCGTTTAACTGTTCCTGGCCAATTTGACCTTGAACTTTGACAAAATGACCTCAAAATTAATAGGGGTCATCTGCTGGTCATGATCAATCTCCCTATCAATTTTCCTGATCCTAGGCCCAAGCGTTCTTGACTTATTGCCCGAAAACCATTTTACTGTTCCTAGTCAATGTGAACTTGACCTTCGACCTACTGACCTCAAAATCAATAGGGGTCATCTGCTGGTCATGACCAACCTCCCTATCAATTTTCACGATCCTAGGCACAAGCAATCTTGAGTTATCATCCGGAAACCGTTAAACTTTTCCGGGTCACTGTGACCTTGAACTTTGACGTAAAGATCTCAAAATCAATAGGGGTCATCTACTGGTCATAACCAACCTCCCTATCAACTTTCATAATCCTAGGCCCAAGCAATCTTGAGTTATCATCCGGAAACCGTTTAACTCTTCAGGGTCACTGTGACCTTGACCTTTGACATACAGATCTCAAAATCAATAGGGGTCATCTGCAGGCGATGACCAACCTTCCTATCAACTTTCATGATCCTAGTACCAAGCGTTCTTGAGTTATCATCCGGAAACGGATCGGTCTACATACAGACTGACCGACCAACAGACCAACCGACAGACATCTGCAAAACAGTATACCCCTCCTTCTTCGAAGGAGAGCATAATAAGGAGTGTGTGCAGATTATTAGGTTGGTATATATAATGTGGTATGTGGTAGTACATGATTGTATATTCTACCAATAAATGAAAACACATTTTATTTATTTTTAGTAAATAAGGAGGTCTGTTTAAAATTATTAGGGGACAGGGCATATACTGACATATATGGCAGTTCATCTATATCCAGAATCCACAATATGTGCAGGTACACAAAGGGTGTGTGCATTTTTGTTAAATAGGAGGTAGTATTTTAGTAGTGGGGTTCTTATACTGTTGCATTCAGGATCAGAAACAGATTCAGAAACATTATAAATTACCTGTAAAATGTTGCTTGGAGTTGCTTCAACAAGACCTTAATGCACTTGCAACATTTCTGGAAAATAGTGACACAAAAACATATTTAACTTCATTTTCACATTATTCTTCCTCCAGATACTTCTTGCAGCAACATATATAATATCTATCTTTATAATATGGCAAATAAATTTTGAACACAGCTAGAATAGAAAATAACACATATAACTGATGCACACATGATTGCATAATTATGTGGACTGTATGTATATAGACTGTATGTATACAGTATAGAAACAAAAAACAATTTCCCATAACTATGCAGAATATTTACCTAAAAGAACATAACATGCGCCATGCACAACTAGGGTTGGTACTGATCACTTGTGTGAAGTTTCATTAAATTGTGTGCAAGGGTTCGGAAGATTAGGCACGCACAAGATTGCATATGCAGACTGTATGTACATAGTATGTTAACAAGAAACAAAGTCCCATAACTCTGCAATTTTTGTTTTTGAAAGAACCTAACATGCCCCATGCACAACTACTGTTGTTACTGATCACTTGTGTGAAGTTTCATTAAATTGTGTCAAGGGGATGAGGAGAGATGGTGCACACAAGATTGTGTCTATGTATATAGTATAGTAACAAAAAACAAAGTCCCGTAACTCTACAAATTTTTTTTCTGAAAGAACCTAACATGCCCCATGCACAACTACTGTTGTTACTGATCACTTGTGTGAAGTTTCATTAAATTGTCAAGATTTTTCCCTATGTACAATCAAGTAACCCCTGGGGCTGGGTAAATTTGACCCTGGGGGGTAAAGATTTGAACAAATTTTGTAGAGGTCCACTAGGCAATGCTACATGTCAAATATCTAAGCTCTAGGCCTTCTGGTTTATTTATAGAAACTTTTGAAGATTTTTCTATGTACAATCAAGTAACCCCATGGGACGGGGTCAATCTGACCCCGGGGGTCATGATTTGAACAAATTTTGTAGAAGTCTACTAGGCAATGCTACATGTCAAATATCTAAGATCTAGGCCTTCTGGTTTATTTTTAGAATTTTTTTGAAGATTTTCCTATGTAAAATCAAGTGACCCCTGGGGCAGGGTCAATTTTAACCCCAGGGGTCATGATTTGAACAAATTTTGTAGAGGTCTACTAGGAAATGCTACATGTCAAATATCTAAGCTCTAGGCCATCTGGTTTATTTTTTTTAAATTTTAAGATTTTCCTATAGAAATCTATGTCAATTTTGACCCCGGAGTCATGATTTGAATAAATTTGGTAGAGGTCCACTAGGCAATGCTTCACACCAAATATCTAAGCTCTAGGCTTCTGGTTTTTGAGAAGAAGATTATTTTAGTTTTTCCTTTCGGATACTATGGCAACCAGAGTTCTGCATGGAATTCAATTCTTTGAAAAAATTTTGTAGAGCTTCACCCAAGGAACATTCCTGTGAAGTTTGGATGAAATTGGCTTAGCGGTTTATGAGGAGATGTCGTTTAAAGTAAAAGTTTATGGACGCCGGACGGTGAGTGATCAGAATAGCTCACCCTGAGCCTTTGGCTCAGGTGAGCTAAAAATTAACCAACGCTTATGCCAACAATCAAGTGACAACAATACAACAAGAGTTTTTCAACAAGAGGGTCATGATGACCCTGGATCGCTCACCTGAGTAATATGAGCTACATGTTTCAAACTGATGATAAAATATTAAGAAAGTCAGTAGGTCACATTCATGATCAATGAAATTCAGTTTTAGGATTTGTGTGCAAAACTGTATATGTCATCAATTTTTCAAGACTGTATCTTACAAAACAAGTCAGTAGATCAGTAGGTCAAGGTCACAGTGAAATGACATCATATTACTTGGGGTCATCAGGTAATTATAATTAAACAGTCTTGGAAATAGGATCAGATGATTTTTAAGTATTTTTCCTATATAACTCACATAATAACTAAGTGACCCCAGGGCGGGGCCCCTTTTAATCCCAGGGGCATAATTTGAATAATTTTGGTAGAGGACTACTAGACAATGCATCATACCAAATATCAAAAGCATAGGTCGTATGGTTTCAGACAAGAAGATTTTAAAAGCTTTTTCCTATATAAGTCTATATAAAACTTGGGACCCCCAGGGCAGGGCCTCTTTTCACCCAAGGGGTACAATTTGAACAATTTTGGTTGAGGACCATAAGACAATGCTACAAACCAAATATCAAAGGTCTAAGTGTTGTGGTTTCAGACAAGAAGATTTTTAAACATTTTTTCCTATATAAGTCTATGTAAAACTTGGGACCCCCGGGGCGGGGCCATATTTGATCCTAGGGGGATAATTTAAACAATCTTGGTAGAGGACCACTAGATGATGCTACATACCAAATATCAAAGCCCTAGGCCATGGGGTTTTGTACAAGAAGATTTTCAAAGTTTTCCCTATATGTCTATATAAACCATGTGATCCCCGGGGCAGGGCCATATTTGACCCTAGGGGGATAATTTTAACAATTTTGGTAGAGAACCACTAGATGATGCTACACATCAGACATCAAAGCCCTAGGCCCTGTGGTTTTGGACAAGATTTTAAAGTTTTTCCTTTCGGTTGCCATGGCAACCAGAGTTCTGCATGGATAGTGTTTCATCTAGCGTTATTTAGCCTGGCACAGCACCAGGCCCTTTTAAGCCCCGCCCACTTGCCGTGACTGCCGCCCGAAATTCTTAAAGTGCCCTTTTATTCACTCTGCCCACCCGTTAATTGCCGACATTAGCAGCCTTAATTAATCCGTTACACACGTCATGTATACTGTAGTATGCCCTTTGGCATGTATCGAAAGTCGGTCAATACGGTAGTAAATATCAGGTGACAAGTGTGGTGTTTATTGATCACAGCACGCGCTGTGTTTAATTATACATCAGTAACGGCGAGCTGAATATTTGTTATGTATGATAAACGTTTAGTTTTCACGAGTGAATCAATTACATTGTGAAATGGATTAATTAATGTGAATGATAAAGGATTAAAGACGTTTTGCGGTTTACGATATTAGTTAATTATTGTGTTATAAAACTTGTTATTCGCAAAGAAGATTTGAAAATAACTGACGATGTAATTAATGCGGCGTGGATCTAAAACGTAATTGGAATCAATTTACAGGTAATTATATGTAATATTTCTAGCATTGAATGCATAATTATTAGCACAGAAATTTGTTATTCGTTTCAAAAATTTTGGCGAAAACGCATCGTAAATTAAGGCAAGATGCCGTCTGAAAAATGGAAACTAATACAACTCCAAAATAAGAGAGCTAAAATAGCTAAAGCAAATCAATCTCTTACTTCATTCTTCTGTGTTGCACAAAGGTAAATATTTATTAGAATTTTCTATTTCTATTTATGAGTTTGATTCACGATCGCGATGAATTCCAAGTGGACTGCAAATTGGAATGCACGGATTTTTCTCCTATACTACACCTAACAGATTCACAGTAAAACATAATATAGACTCTACTGTTCTGCAGTTTTGTAGATCTAAAGTTTTGTTTGACAGTGTTTTATGATTTTTTTCCGACACAATGGAAGTGTTCTACAGAATGATGCATGTTGTTGTAAAACACTGCTTCCAATTTTATAGATGAAAGAAATACTTCTTTAAATAAAATGAAATTTATTTGCTTGTTGATTTAATTTTTACTTTTCATTTTCAGCACCAATACCAGCACAGAGGTTGCAACAGAAACTACTGTTACGGAAATGTCAGTACCATAGAACAGGAAAATTCTGAAACCCACAAGACTGGTAGTGATAAAGCCAAGCACAAAGTAGGGTTTGACCGTAGCTGGACACGGGAGCATCCCTGGTTATTACACACACGGTCAACACACATTTGAAATATTTGAAATCCGATGCCTGTATACTGTTTTGTATACTAAGTGTGAGTCCTTGGACCTTAAGTCCTTGCGACGTTTGACCTGTCGTCAACACACATTTAAAATATTTGAAATCAGATGCCTGTACATTGTTTTGTATACTAAGTGTGAGTCCTTGGACCTTAAGTCCTTGCGACGTTTGACCTGTAGTCAACACACATTTAAAATATTTGAAATCAGATGCCTGTACACTGTTTTGTATACTAAGTGTGAGTCCTTGGACCTTAAGTCCTTGCGACGTTTGACCTGTAGTCAACACACATTTAAAATATTTGAAATCAGATGCCTGTACACTGTTTTGTATACTAAGTGTGAGTCCTTGGACCTTATGTCCTTGCGACGTTTTACCTGTCGTCAACACACATTTAAAATATTTGAAATCATATGTCTGTACACTGTTTTGTATACTAAGTGTGAGTCCTTGGACCTTAAGTCCTTGCGACGTTTGACCTGTAGTCAACACATATTTAAAATATTTGAAATGAGATGCATGTACACTGTTTTTTGCATTCTTTTGTGTAACACTAGAGACTATATCTTACCTGTTTATATCATTAGATATTATATATCTATTTATATCATTAATATCAAGAAATTAGAGAAAAGCCAATAATGTGTAAGGTTGTACATAATAAAAGTGTTCTAAACTGTTGATTTGTTTTTAATGATCATTACAGTAAACTAGAGTAACTAGAAAAGTACTGGTAATTTCCAGGAAGCTATGGTAGTTGGTAAGTACTGGTACTAAATTGCCAGGAAATATGTTTAATCATTACGATGGTAGTGAACCTGTGTAGACTACCACTGGAACAAATGTCATGACTTGTGATGGAACTTGTTGTCAAAGATCAGTTTGACATCTGCAATTGTGAGCAAAAGAACGTATTTTCTCTAATACTATGGGTATATAACTGATACAATTGCTATTGAAAGATGGTGTGAAAATAGCCCAAAATGCAGAAAATTTTCGGGGGACCATGCCCCCGGACCCCCCTAGCACAGGCCCTCATTCTTCAGCACCCAGCCCTTTTTCAAGTCTAGATACAACACTAATGGAATTCAATTCTTTGAACAATTTTGAAAGGGGGCCACCCAAGGATCATTCCTGTGAAGTTTGGATGAAATTGGTCTAGCTGTTTATGAGGAGATGTCGTTTAAAGTAAGTTTACGGACGCTGGACGAAAAGCGATCACAAAAGCTCACCTTGTCACTCCGTGACAGGTGAGCTAAAAATCAGATGAGCTAAAAATGCAAAACAAAGTTGTGCAACCTATACAATCTATTTCAGATCATCTCAATGGACAAGTGTGTGAAGTTTAAATCCATTCCCATTAGCGGGTATCCAGCTACCAGCTTACATACAAAAACTTAACCAAACATTGCTAAGTCGAAAAAGAGGACAATAATTCTAAGAATATGCATCATACAGTTACAGTTCTTGATCTACATATTCATCTAATGATGATAAATGATTGTGCAAAGTTTCAAAGCTGTAGCGCTCATATTTTTTTGAGAAAAGGTGGACCTAAACAAAAATGTTCACCAACACCGACGCTGACAATCAAGTGAAAATACATCCTAGATTTTTTCAAAAATCAGACTAGCTAAAATGCAAAACACAGTTGTGAAACCTGTACAATGCATTAAAGCTCATCACACTGGACAAGCGTTTGAAGTTTCTAACAAACTATACCTTTTCTTCAAGACTGATAGTTGGGAACCAATAGGTACTGCCGTAATAGTCTTGATAGGCGTTTGGTCTGTTGACTCTAACATGATAGGTAAGGTTAGCTAAACAGACTTCTACAGGAATCTTTCCAGTCTGAATGACTTTTTCCAGGTCATCAAGATCTACTGCTGTCATGAAAGTACGTGGCATTAAGTAATCTATCTCAAATACTGGTTCCAAATTTTCTAATATGGTCTCAAAACGACTGAAAAACAAGAAGATTAAAGTAACACATTGCTAATCTCAATAACATAACAAGAGCTGTCAAAGGAGACAGCGCGCTCGACTATTTTGATGCTGGATAGTGAAACTGGGCACATCTGAGGAAGCTTGAGCTGTCACTAGAGTGTTTAATGACTCCAATAAGAATAAAGACATTGGACAATAGCTTGAGTCTTTGTCAAAAGTATTAAGTAATAAGAGAGATAAAGAACATTAAATAAGTATAATTCTAAGCAAAAAGGGGGATAATTCATGATATATTGATGCAAGAGTGATTTTTGCACCTTGTATCAAATGATGTATGATGGGTGATGATGTGGAATAACAACTTCAAGTTTGAATCAAATCCATGAAGTAATAACTGAGATATAGTGAAAATGCATCAAAATTAACCTGAAAGTCTAAGTAAAAGGGGGGCATAATTCATGAAATATTGGTACCAGAGTTATGGACCTTGTGTCATATGATGTGGGTGATAAAGTGGAACAACTATTTTAAGTTTGAATCAAATCAATTCAGTAATAACTGAGATAGAGTGAAAGTTCATCAAAACTTAAACTTTAAATTCTAAGTAAAAAGGGGGGATAATTCATGAAATATTGGTGCAAGAGTTATGGCCCTTGTGTCATATAATGTGAGTGATGATGTTGAATAACTATTTTAAGTTTGAATCAAACCTATTGAGTAATAACTGAGATAGAGTGAAAGTGCATGAAAACTTTAACCTGAAATTCTAAGTAAAAGGGGGGCAAAATTTACGAAATATTGGTACCAGAGATATGGACCTTGAGTCATATGATGTGGTTGATAAGGTGGAAGAATTATTTTAAGTTTGAATCAAGTCCATTTAGTAATAACTGAGATAGTGTATCAAAACTTTAACCCAAAATTCTAAGTAAAAAGGGGGGCATAATTCATGAAATATTGGCGCAAGAGCTATGGCCCTTGTGTCCTATGATGTGAGTGATGATGTTGAATAACTATTTTAAGTCTGAATCAAATTCATTCAGTAATAACTGAGATAAGAGTGAAAGTGCATGAAAACTTTAACCTGAAATTCTAAGTAAAAGGGGGGCATAATTCATGAAATATTGGTACCAGAGTTATGGACCTTGTGTCATATGATGTGGGTGATAAGGTGGAACAACTATTTTAAGTCTGAATCAAATCCATTTAGTAATAACTGAGATAGAGTGAAAGTGCGTCAAAACTTTAACCTGAAATTCTAAGTATAAAGGGGGAATAATTCATGAAATATTGGTGTGAGAGTTATGGCCCTTGTGTCATATGATGTGAAACAAATCCATCAAGTAATTACAGAGATAGAGTGAAAGTGCATCAGAACTTTAACCAAAGTGCGGACGCGGAAGGACGCCGATGCCGGATCGAGTAGGACAGCTCTCCATACTTTGTATAGTCGAGCTAAAAACTGCACTCACTGTTGTTATCTTTTCAAGTCCTTTGAATCCATTCAAAGTTTACATATAACAGATCTAGGATTAAAGGAGAGAGTTTCAAATAAGCTTTCAGCTTCCTACTCAATCCTGTATGCTTTTTTGATATATATATACATGTTGTAAATGAATTGTGATTAATAAAATATTGTTTAAACCAGCAGATCTAGGCATGAGAGCAAAGAAGTGTAATCAATTAAATAATAATTACTTTGCTTTTTTTAATGTTATCAATATTATTGAAATTACTACTGCTTATATGAAAGTGATATGCAGGTTTGTTGATACCTTATTTTATAACAAAGAGAATTAGCTAAAACCATTTCCCTTAAAAAAAACCAGATGAAAGCAATTATTTGAAAATTTTCAGCAAACTCTCTTATCAACTGTGACATACAAGATTTTTTTCTATATTCCATATAGCAAAAACTATCAAAGGGCCGTAACTGTGGTAAAAATAGTCACACAAAAAATCCTTCCTTTATGGCCATCTGCACCTCAAGCTTGTTCATCTGTGGAAGTTGGAAGCAAATAAGGCTAAAAGTGTGGGCAGAGTTGGACACACAAGATTCTCTCTATATTCCATATAGCAAAAACTATCAATGGGCCATAACTGTGGTAAAAATAGTCACAGAAAAAACTTCCTTCCTTTAATGGTCATCTTCACATCAAGCTTGATTATCTGTGAAAGTCTGAATCAAATCAGGCTAATCGTGTGGGAGGTGTTGGACATAAAAGATTTTTTTCTATATTCCATATAGCAAAAACTATGAAAGGGCCATAACTGTGGTAAAAATAGTTACAGTAAAAAATCCTTTTTTATGGTCATCTACAAATAAAAGTTGTTCATCTGTGAAAGTTTGAAGCAAATCAGGCTGTGTGGGAAGAGTTGGACACACAGACAGGCAGACGTACATATGTACGGACGCTATATGCCCCAGGGCATAAAAGTACGAAAAGGAAACAATTTTGAGCCATAGAATTTTTGCCTCTAATGATGCTTAATGAGGTAACAGATTCCAACAAAACTGGATTGGTGTCTATACAAGGGGTAGTATGTAAATGGTGTCTTTCGGTGGATTAAGTGAGAAAATTGTGTCTATCGAGTAAATATGGCGAATTTTGTTGACAAATCATCACCCTAGGGCGGATATTTTGCCAAGTATGTGAGTTTTTCTTTTATTTTGGAAACATTGCATGTGTGCATTCTGTGACCAAGCTATTTATTTCCTCCCGACAATTTACCCTCAAAACATATTGGCAATAAAAGGTTCTTGCACTTGTGCTGTGCATTTGTAAGTAAGAATTAATCATTCTAAAGCCTTGGCTATCATAAATTTGGACAATCTTGTACTGTTTTTTATAAAAAACGTTGGGAAAGTGGACTTGAGTAGGACTTGAACTATTTATCTTCGTACAAAGCGTTCAATAACTTTTTTACGGCACCAGGTACAGACTCAGGGTAAATTATCGGGAGGAGGTAAATAGCGTGGTCACAATGCATGCATGCAATGTTTTCCAAAGTCAAAGAAAAACTCATTTACTTGGCAAAATATCCACCCTAGGGTGATGATTTGTTAACAAAATCCGCCATATTTACAAGAGCCCTTCAGACATAATAAATTGAAGATGATGATGATAATGTTGTTGGCAAATGATGTGTGATCTATCATTTATGCTGTACCAATGCCCCTGACCTCGTATCACTTTTTACAATCAAAAAAGCATCCTCTGACCAAAAACATCACAAAATTAATAGGATAATACTTACATTGACCACTTCCCTGTCTTTCCCTTGAAGAATTCAACTTCATTTTCAATTTCTGCAATACCCCACCAAACAGGTTTCACACTGTCATGTGACACATCTACAACTTGTGTCTCAAAAGGTACAGTCTTCCCTGACAGAAAATGTACCCAAGGCATTAGGTACAGCCAAGATGGGTCTTTTGTTTTGCCAGCCAACTTTTTCACTACTGATAGCAAAGCCTCCAGAAGAGTTTTCCTGTATGAAAATAGAATCAAACTGTTGCATTTGCACCAGAATAAACAAGCCTTTATCCTCCCATTCATTGTAAAGTGCCAAGGAATGGAGAGGTTTAAAATTAGTACCTGCTCAGAACAAAACAAAAACTACTGGTGAAGTCCATCACACATCAATGGCTATCATAACTTTCAACAAATCAATTTTAAAAAATAAGATACACCTTCACATAATGCACTGAAGACACAACACTTTCTCAATCTCTCTATCTGTACAAAATTTACTGTATTATTTAATATATACATTACTAGAAATAGAACAAGTAATTTTAATAGAGTTACCAACATCCCTTGTCTAGGGGTATTTTTAACACACGTGTAACATACTGTAAGCCAGAAAAAAGTCCTCTAAAAATTTTGGGGCAACATACTTAAACTGTCTCTCTACACATATATATTAAACAACTAATGAAGAGATAGTTAGTTTGAAAATGCCTGGTTAATATGTAGAATTGCTAATTGTTTTCAAATATCAATAACTATGTTTAAATGATTTATGGCAATTTTAAATGAAAAACAGAAAACCTATAAGCTGTCAGAAGGACAGCATGCTTGACTGTTAGAAAATGTTTGCAAAGACATTACCATTTAAGAAATAATATATGATCCCAAATAGGGATTTTGTCGTTGAATAAAATCATTGTTTCGAGTTGAGATGCAAAGGAATTACATCACGAGTGCGCAGCCATAATGACATTTACCTTTAAAATACCTGATCATATTATTATTATTATTATTATTATACCAGATTTGTTGAGCGCCCTTTTCATATGTAATATACGCTCAAAGGCGCTTTACAATTAAACATGTGACACATCGCAGATATGTAGGAAAATAACAAAACATGACATATGCAATCACAAAACTGAAACTGAACAATTTGATTAAACGCCTTTTTTATAAATGATATTTTCAATGGCATTATACATAATAATAAAAAATAATAGTTATTACAACAATATCATAAATGAACAATGATAATATTCACAGCCTTATTGTAACAAACAGCCATGACCGCACCCCCACCCCCGTAAACCACTTACTAAGATCGATCAGTATGTGAGGTTTGATGGAACCAAAATATGTAAAGGGAGGTAATAATAATTTCACAAACTTACAGTTCTAATGAATTTCAACTAAATATATATTTCTTAATGTAAATATTTGAAAAATATAATAAAATATGATTTCTTAGGAAAATTATGTTTATTACATTCATACATAAGCTAATATAACTAGATCTTTGTTGGACAACCAAGACAGGGAAATCAAATTTTAAAAATATTTCCAGTAAAATTCTAACATGTATAAAGCAGTCAGTGAACACTAATATGTATAAATGTATAAATGGTCATTTGTTAAACTTTTGACCAAATCCAATACTTGATTAAAATCTGATTTACCACCTTTAACCAGCATTATTACAATATTTTTTACCAGTGACCTTGACTTTCAGGATAATCGACACTAAACAATAAGAAGTATCCCCTTACGAAACCCAACCCTTACTTGAACTTTGATTTAAATAGGAGCAGCAGTTAAGAAGATACTAGATGCCCAAGGGCAACATGTTGAACCCGCCAGCTGTCAAAAGGACTAACATTATGCAAAATTTAAAAAAATTGCTTTATGCATGGCAAAGTTACAGCCTGGACAACTCTAAAATGACCTTTGACCCCCAAGTGTGACCTTGACCTTTGAAATAGGTACCCGAGGTTTGCACATGACACTCCGTCTCATAGAGGTGAACGTTTACACCAAAGAAAAAAAAGATTGCTCCTTACTTATCAAAGTTATGGCCTGGACAAGCTCTAAAATGACCATTGACCCATAACTGTGACCTTGACCTTTGAGATAGGAACCTGGGGTTTGCACATGACACTCCATCTCATTGAGTTAAACATTCATGCCAAATATAAACAAGATTCCTCAATGCATGTCAAAGTTATGGGCCGGACAAGACCTTTGACCTCCAACTGTGACCTTGACCTTTAAGATAGGAACCTGAGGTTTGCGCAGGACACTCTGTCTCACTCAGGTTAATACTCATGCCAAATAAAAAAAAAAAAAAAGCTCTATGCATGTCAAAGTTATTGTCCAGACAAACAAAACCGGATGCAAGCATGGACACATACACGCACATACACAAAACAGCCATTAATGGATGACTATGCCTTTGCTTCCGCAAGCAGGCTCGACAATAATGAAAGCCGGAAACTTTATGCAAAGGCGACAACTATGGCAAAGCTAATGCTTTGTACAAGTATATTTGCCCTTCTTATTTTATTTTTTGGACAGTCAAGCTAAAAATATAATAAAATATCTCATTTCATGTTAAAGCGAAGTCATTAACAAATAAGTAACAAGAGCTCCAACAAGCAGGGCAATATACACCCAAAGGGTTATATCAGAGGAGGATTGGAGCAAAATTTAAAGAACTTCACAGCCAATAATAAAAAAGTTACAAAATAAGCTATTTATAGGAACATAAAAGGGAAGTAATTCAATAAAACAATCATTATAAGTGAACAAAAAAGGGAACTGCCAAACAAAAACAAGAGCACCGAATGCAGAGCAATATACACATGAAAACAAAGTCATATGATCTTTGACCCCTAAGTGTGACCTTGACCTTGAAGTGAGCCATTCAAAACTTTTGCTCTGCATGTTGTTTTCGATGTGGAGAACATTTGTGTCAAGTTTCTTTGAAATCCTTCAAGGGGTTCAAGAGTAACAGAGCGGACACGAAACAAAGTCATATGACCTTTGACCCTTAAGTGTGACCTTGACCTTGAATTGAGCCATCCAAAACATGCACTCTGCCTTTAGACATAAAGGTATCCAAATTTTAACTGTCTTTTTTTCTAAATGTACTAGAGTTACCCCCCTTACATCATTTACTATGTCCAAAAAATTTCGTTATAACCACATAACGGAATTTAGCAAATTATGTATCTGAAATGCTCACAAGTAGTCACATAAGTTACCTATTCCTGGAACTGACTGATGGACGGACAAACACTAAGGTCATAACATAATACATCCCTTCGGGCGTATAAAAAGCATACCTTTTGGAAACAAAATTTATATGGGACAGTTTTAAACCAGACACAAATGAAAGTTAACACAAGCAGAGAGACTGCATATCTCCACTGCTGGCATAATAATGCTACCTAGCAATGCTATATTTGACTACATATATAATATATGTATGTGTGTCCTTGAACTTGGAGCTGGTGGTCTTCGTCTTGCATGCAGCAGATCGTATCAATATGGGGAAAATGCTTGCAGTTATTTTGAAACCCTTTGCTAAATTTATGGAGTGGACACGAAACAGCCTCTGTTACTATTTGGCCTCCAAGTGTGACCTTAACCTTGAATAAGGGATCTGGGTATTGTACATGACACACCATCTCATTATCAAGAATAGGTATGTACCAGGCAAGACGAATGATGGGCGACAGACAGATGGATGGACAAATAGACAGATGCATCCCATTAGGAACAAGAGCTGTCAGAGGACAGCAACGCTAGACTATTTAACAGTCTTGTCAACTGAAAGTATATTAATATCGGAAAAGGGGCATAATTTTGTAAAACTGAAAAACGGGGTTATGAAACCTGTACAATGCATATCAGCTCATGACAATGGACAATCGTGTTAAGTTTCAATCCTTCCCATTAGTGGGTACTGAGATACCACCTTACATACAAAAACTTAACAAACAAGAGCACCGCCTTGCGGGTGCTGACGCTCATCTGATTTTTTTTGTATAATAGAAATATTGTCCTACCCATGATTTTCTAAGTCTAAAAAGGGCCATCACTCTTGCAAAAAGCAGGATAGAGTTATGTTTCTTGATGTACAGTGTCCAGTTATGATGGTGAAAAACTGTTGCAAGTTTTAAAGCAATAGCTTTGATAGTTTATGAGAAAAGTTGACTTAAACATAATATTCAACCAAGAAAATGATTTTTCTAAGTCCAAAAGGGGCAATAATTATTGCAAAAAGCAGGATGGAGTTATGTTGCTTGCTGTACAGGGTCAGCTTATGATGGTGAACAAGAGTTGCAAGTTTTAAAGCAATAGCTTTGATAGTTTAAGAGAAAAAGTTGACCTAAACATAAAACTTAACCAAGAAATCTGATATTTTCTAAGTCCAAAAGGGGCCATAAATCTTGCAAAAAGCAGGATGGAGTTATGTTTCTTGCTGTACAGGGTCAGCTTATGATGGTGAACAAGTGTTGCAAGTTTTAAAGGAATAGCTTTGATAGTTTAGGATAAAAGCTGACCTAAACATAAAACTTAACCAAGAAAACTGATTTTCTAAGTCCAAAAGGGCAATAATTCTTGCAAAAAGCAAGATGGAGTTATGTTTCTTGATGTACAGGGTCTGCTTATGATGTTGAACAAGTATTCCAAGTTTCAAAGCAAAAGCTTTGATAGTTTAGGAGAAAAGTTGACCTAAACATAAAACTTAACCAAGAAATCTGATATTTTCTAAGTACAAAAGGGCCATAAATCTTGCAAAAAGCAAGATGGAGTTATGTTTCTTGCTAACAGGGTCAGCTTATGATGGTGAACAAGTATTCCAAGTTTCAAAGCAATAGCTTTGATAGTTTAGGAGAAAAGCTGACCTAAACATAAAACTTAACCAGGCAACGCCGACGCAGACGCCGACGCCGACGCCGACGCCGACGCCGACGCCGACAACCGCTCAAGTGATGACAATAACTCATCATTTTTTTTCAAAAAATCAGATGAGCTAAAAATGGCTAAGTCGAAAAAAGGGCATAATTTTGTGAAAATGCAAAGTAGAGTTATGGAACTGCACGTCAGATCATCACAGTGAACAGGTATGTGAAGTTTCAATCCATTCCCAATAGTGGGTACTGAGATACCAGCTTACATTATAAAACCTTAACCAAAAATTTCTAAGTTGTAAAAGGAGCATAATTTTGTAAAAAAAGCAAAACAGAGTTATGGAACCAGCTGTGCAATGTAAGTCAGTTTATCACAGTGAATAATTGTGTCAAGTTTCCATCCATTCCCACAAGTGGTTACTGAGATACCAGCTTACATATAAAATAACCAAATTGGGATGCCGACACGGAGGCCAATGCATGGGTGAGTCCAATAGCTCTACCTATTCTATGAATAGTCGAGCTAAAAAGTGGGGGGGGAATAATCATTCAATCCAATTTTTTAAACAGTCAACCTGGAGTTTTGAGATTTTCTTAGAAACATATTTAAGATCCTAAGAAATAACATTTTACTACACCTGAATGATAGACACTGACTGCAAGTGCTTAACAAAGAAAAGATTTAACCTACAAACTGTAATTATATCCTTTATCAACATTTCATATATAAGATATAGAGTACGAGAAGTCCCTGTGAAGATTAATTACCTTCTTTCCTTGAAGTTCTTGTCCACAAACTGATAGTCCAAACACTGATTATCAACAGCATTTCCACTTATCAACATTGCTTTGCAAAGTTTCTGGGTAAGCTTTGTATCTTGAATGCTTATTTCTAGCACATCTAGTGTACATATAAGGAGGAAAGTTCCAATCAAAACCTGTTCTCTTTCTTCTTTGGGTAGTTTTGATTTATCCCTGTCAAGTTTCCACTGTTCAAACATTGCTGGTATTAAATTCTTTCCCATCTAAAAGACAATATATAATAAATAAGAATAGGATTGAATATTTTAACATTCGAATATTTGCATGCAATTTTCTTAAAACAGTGCATGCTTTCATTGACCAAGATTTTATTGAGGGTAACATTCTGACCAAGTTTCATTAAGATCGGGCCAAAATTGTGACCTCTAGAGTGTTAACAAGCTTTTCCTTTGATTTGACCTGGTGACCTAGTTTTTGACCCCAGATGACCCAATATCGAACTCATCCAAGATTTAATTGAGAGTAACATTCTGACCAAGTTTCATTAAGACTGGGCCAAAATTGTGACGTCTAGAGTGTTAACAGTCAAATTGTTGACGACGAAGGACGGACGGACGACGACGGACACAGGGCGATCACAAAAGCTCACCTTTGAGCACTGTGCTCAAATGAGCTAATAAAAGCAAGACTATGTAATTCATGGCAGTGCAAATTATAGTTACTTAAAATCTAACCTTAACCAACCAAGCTAAGGTATTTAAATAAACAGGATCTTACTATTTACGGGTAGTAAATATATCAATTTATCTTAAAAACTTCCATCTGGAAATATTGATCCAAACTGGGTTGCACCATATCATATTTAAAATCAAGCTAGTTACTTAGTTAAAAAGTTATTCCACACTGAATAAACATCAGAAAAGGCAGATATATCTACCAAAATTACAAATGGCAGCCGATAAC
Source organism: Mercenaria mercenaria (assembly GCF_021730395.1). Taxonomy (NCBI): domain Eukaryota; kingdom Metazoa; phylum Mollusca; class Bivalvia; order Venerida; family Veneridae; genus Mercenaria; species Mercenaria mercenaria. The sequence continues at coordinate 35,441 of NW_026462641.1, forward strand.
AGACTGTCACGGGTATTAATATACATCATGCACTGATATATCAATAATACACACATGTGAGTAATTATTTAGCTTCAGAAATATATATATTTTTTAAAACAAGTAAGTATTTAAAAGATTTGATTTCAAAAACAGCCAGCATTAGCAGCAAATTACTTAAATACAAAGTTCCATCATAATATCTCATTCCTAGATAGAGTTAAGCCAGAGAATATGAATTTTTACATTCTCACACAGACTTGGAGTGGGAGGGTCACATTTTAATTTTCATTTTTCATTGTGTAAATAAGGCAGACCTGAGAACAAAACTTACTTAAAATTTGACAATTAACATTTACCCTGCTAAATTTCTAAAATGGACTGGCCCATCATTCAATTTGGGCAGTACCACTTATTATTTAAAGGGTTGTTCACTGAAAATTTACTGACTGAATAGCGAACAGTGCAGGCTGATCTTGGTCAGCACTGGTCGCAAAGGCAAAATCACTTGCCGCCAGCAGGCTAAGGGTTAAGATAAAAATTGCTGTATTGATAATATCAATTTATGCTGTTGTTTCTTTAACACTATTTTGTCTAAAATTGATCATGAAAGGACGCTTTTCTTAAAATATCACATTTGAAATATCCAGTTTCTGTTGTAAAAGTAAACTAGAGACTGCTTTTGGTAAAAGCTTATGTCTCTCTGTACCACTTCCTTTATATGGAAAAGTGAATGCTGCTAAGCGATAATGTGCCACTGTTTTGACAAGATCTACATGTAGTCTGGGAGAATGTTTCTTAGATGATGTCTTATTTGTTCTGTCTAGTGAACAGAATGACTTAGAAGCTGAGTATAATGTTAAATACAACAAAATATGACTGTGCAATCTATAATAAAACCTTGTTTTCAATTTAATTGAAAGGAAACATAATGTTGATATAAGGCAGGAATTTATTTTTTCAGAGTTCATGTCGAATGAACAATATAATAGGACTGGCAAATTAAACATGAACTGCTAGCACAATTCATGGATTTACCGATCCTATTCTGTCATTCATTTCATGTGATTCATGTTTAATCTGCCTATCCTATTATGTCGTTCATTTTTGCATGAACTGAAAAAAAAATCATTTCTTAAATGATGTTCCGTATCAATAAGATGAGTTTTACATTCCATTTCAAACAAGAGGGCCAAAATGGCCCTATATCGCTCACCTGTTATCATTGGCGGTGCAATATATGCCCAAAGGATTACATCAGAGGAGGATAGGAGCAAAATTTTGACTGATGAAACCCAAAGTACAGGAAAACGGAAGAAATTTAACCAACAAGAGGGCCATGATGGCCCTGTATCGCTCACCTGAGTACCATTGCTCAAAATGATATGATCAAGTTTTGACAAAAAGCACATAGGCATACACATTAAATATCATCAGGATAAACATTTTCTTGTATCAGTCCCTTTTGACCTAGTCAGGGCCAATTCCCATACCAAGTTTGAGGGTCCTAGGCTCAAATGCTGCATTTTTGTACTAACATGACTTTTCCTTACCCTGGAAGCTTTAAATAACATTTAAAACCAATCTCATTAGATGCTGCTGAGATATATTCGTTTACATAAAATAAAGGGAGGTAATTTGTCATAAATACAGTCAAAAGTTATCTACCCTGATTGTCTGAGTCCATCTGATGGCACAAATGACATTTCAAATCAGTATCTTCATTGGTTACTGAGAAACACCCATTTTAATTTGAAACAAAGGGAAGTAATTTGACATAAAATTAGTCCATAGCTATCTACCCTGATTGCCTCAGTCCAACTAAAGACAATAATGAAGTTTCAAATGAGTTCTATAAATATTTACCGAGATAAATCCATTTTTATTAAAATCAATGGAGGTAATCATGCATTGGTATATGCATGTAGAAGATACAAAGTACAAGCCTATACAACAATATATTAGTAAGTATTCATATCAATAAATGTTCAATCAAGAGTTATCTAATATGACTATTTCTTACCATGGAAGACATAAATAATGTTTCAAACCAATCTAATTAGAAGCTGCTAAGGTGTATTCATTTAGATAAAAAATAAAGGGAGGTAATTTGCCATAAATTCAGTCAATATGTATCTTCTCTAATTGTCCAAGTCCATCTGTTGACATAAATTAAATTTCAGATCAGTATCTTCATTAGTTACAGAGATCCATTTTAATTTGAAATAAAGGGAGGTAATTTGACATAAGATCAGTCCATAGTTATCTACCCTGACTGTCTCAGTCCAACTAATGACAATAATGAAATTTCAAATAAGTCCTATAAGTACTTATTGATATAAATCCATTTTGATTACAATCAGGGGAAGTAATCAGATATAAAATAACTCTGGAACCTACGATTGGATCTGACAGATTCGTCATGGAATCCAAGATTTATTGTTGTTGAAGATATTTTGGAAGTTTGTATCAAATAAAACCATAAATGAAGTCTCTATACGGCTGCAAAAGCCAAAATAGCAAATTTTGGACCTTTATGGGGCCATAACTCTGGAACCCATGAAGGAATCTGGCCATTTCAAGAAAGGAACCAAGATCTTGTGATGATATAAGTTGTGTGCAAGTTTGCTTAAAATCAAATCATAAATGAAGCTGCTATTGTGCAGACAAGGTCAAAATAGCTAATTTTGGCCATTTCAGGGGCCATATCTCTGGAACCCATTATGGGATCTGGCTGGTTCAAGAAAAGAACTGAGATCTTATGGTGACACAAGTTTTGTGCAAGTCTGATTAAATTCAAATCATAAATGAAGCCGCTATTGTGCAGACAAGGTCAAAATAGCTAGTTCTGGCCCTTTCAAGGTCCATAACTCTGAAACCCATCATGGAATCTGGCTAGTTTAAGAAAGGAATCAAGATCTTATGGTGATACAAGTTGTGTGCAAGTTCGGTAAAAATCAAATCATAAATAAAGCTGCTATTGTGCAGACAAGGTCAAAATAGCTAATTTCAGACTTTTCAGGGGCCATAACTCTGGAACCCATAATGGGATCTGGCCAGTTCAAGAAAGGATCCAAGATCTAATGGTGATACAAGTTGTGTGCAAGTTTGGTTAAAATAAAATCATAAATGAAACCACTATCGTGCAGACAAGAAATTGTTGATGCATGCACGCACAGACTGACGACGGACGACGGACGAAGGGTGATCACAAAAGCTCATCTTGTCACTATGTGACAGGTGAGCTAATAAAACTTAGTTCCAGACATGACTTTCCTGTGTCACAGTGCCATTAAATTAAATTAAACTTACTTGTCCCAGAATAAATATTCAAAAAAATCAAATGAAAACTTCAATTAGTGGCATGAATAGTGCCAGAACCATACTTTAATATGTCACATACTTATTGAGTTATCTCTCTTTGTTACTTGCTTATGTTACTTGTAATGCATTAAATCTTACTTGCCTTTATTATTTTCAAATCAATTTTAAGCTACATGTATTTTAATGTGTCTTTAGATATCTGATGCCACATAAATATATCAAGAAAAAAGTCTTAAAAGACTCACAAATTCCAAGTATCCTTTGTAGTTGTCATGCCAACATCTAGCATCCTGGTAATACACCCTCTTCAAAGATTCAAACAACATCTGCATTCTTTTTAATATGTCAGAAGGGCCAGCCTTTTCAAAGTCTGAGAGTCTTGGACAGAACTCAAAGATAGCTTTCTCTGCATGTTTTGTAAAATCTCCTTTCAAGGAGAGAAACTCTTTCATCTTACCCATGGAAACAGTGTCTGGCTCTTTCTCAGCAAAACCATCATACTGATGCCATTCATCTGAAAATGCATTAATATAATATTAACAACTTATTTTTAGATATGGGGAAAAATCACTAGCATGAAGTGAGTCAACCTGAAATCTCAAGTTAATATCATATTTGGGTTTCAACCATTCAATATAAACACATACCTGTGTTATTTTCCAAGACTCAAAATTTAATTGGCTTATACTGCAGAGGTCACTTTGTTATTTGCCACCAGCTCCATTTTTGTATGTGGCTCCTAAAATGAGACTACTTACTTACATAAATAATATTTGTGTCTTTGTTTAATTTCTTTGCCTTGCTTTAACGAAGTAGATAACACATATTTTTATACTCGAAAGTACCATAAGTCAATACATATACATTCATTGTACATGTATAATCAAACCAAAGAAATAATATCAAATTTAAATTTTAAGTTTTTGTACCTTTTGCCAAAATTTCATGTTACTTTCTAGTGTGAAATTAGAACAAAAATTCTTTGAAAGTACAAATTGCCATATTGGGTCTCAAGTTTTGCACTGTGTATGCCATATGACTATCAGTTTATCCATGGGTTTCAAGAGAAAAGAAGGGGTACAAAGAATGAATGCAGTGATTGATTCATCATAACATGAAGCAACTAATGCAATGGCTGTAAATTCAACCTTTAAACTATACAAGAGCTGACTGTGAAACTCTTATGCCCTCCAAGATGGCAAGTCCAAGGCATGCTGGTATTTAATTTTGTATGCTGTTACCTTAACTTCAATAACAAAATGGATCATCTACTGGCTACATGCAACCATCCTATTATTATTATTTTTTTTTTTGTTGGGTTTAACTTCGCACCGACACATTTTCGGTCATATAGCGACTTTCCAGCTTTGATGGTGGAGGAAGATACCAGGTGCCCCTCCGTGCATTATTTCATCACGAGCGGGCACCTGGGTAGAACCACCGACCTTCTGTAAGCCAGCTGGATGGCTTCCTCACATGAAGAATTCAACGCCCCTAGTGAGGCTCGAACCCACATCGATGAGGGGCGCAACCATCCTATTAAGATGTTCTTTAATTATTGAGAGGAAACTGTACTCAGTTAATAGGTCACTGTATCTTTGACCTTTGACATACTGACAATAAAAAATAGAGGTCATCTAGTGACCACAAGCAATTATCCTATGAAGTTTGATGACTGTTTGCCAAAGTGTCTTTTGGTTACTAAGCAATAACTATTTTCAGTCTCAATGTCAGCGTAACCTGAACTTTGACCTGCTGGCCCCCAAACATCAGGCGTAATCTACTGATCAAAGGTAATCACCTTATGAAGCTTAACAACTATAGGCCAAAGCCTTCTATAGTTACTGAGCAGAAACCATTTTTAGTCTCAAGGTACTGTTGACCTTGGACCTTTTAATACCCAAAACAATAAGGGTCATGTATTGACAACAGGCAATCAACCTGTGAAGTCTAATGATTGTAGGTTAAAACATTTTTTAGTTGATGAGCAGAAACAATTTTCAGTCTCAAGGTCACTTTTCTCAGTCTAGAGGTCACTGTGTCCTTGACCTTTGACCTACAGACCCTCAAAACAACAGCACTGCCCACGGGTGCCGTTGCTCGTCTGCAAGTGCTGGACAATAGAGAAAAGAGTTATAGTTCAGATTTTCTAAGTACAAAAAGGGCCATAATTCTGGCAAAATACTGGTAAGAGTCATGGTTCTTGACTTCCATAGTCCCCTAATGATGATAAACAAGTGTGCAAAGTTTCAAAACTGTAGCTCTTATAATTTAAGAGAAAAGGTGACCTAAACAAAAACTTTAACCAAGAAACTCAAATTTTATAAGCACAAAAAGGGCCCATAATTCTGACAAAATGCAAATCAGAGTTATGGTTCTTGGCCAACACAGTCAACGAATGATGATAAACATGTGTACAAAGTTTCAAAGCTGTAGCTCTTACACTTTTTGAGAATTGGTTGACCTGAACAGAAATTATAACCAACGCCGATGCTGACGCCAACGATCATGTGATGAGAAAACCTCGTAGATTTTTTTAAAAAATCTGATGAGCTAACAAAAGAGGTCATTTAGTGACCACAAGCAATCATCCTATTAAGTCTGATGACTGTAGGTCAAAGTGCTTTTAAGTGTTTGAGTAGAAACCATTTTCAGTTTCAAAGTCACTGTGACTTTGACCTTTAATCTACTAACCCCACAAAAATTACCATTGGCAATCATCCTATAGATGAAGTTTGAGGACTGTAGGCCAAAACATTCTTAAGTTATCGAGTGGTAAGCATTTTCAGTCTTGCAGTCACTTTGACCTTGACCTCTAATCTCCAAAACTATAAAGGCAACATTCCATGAAGTTCGAACATTGTGAGACAAACCATTCTCAAGTTACTGATTGGAAAACAAATGGTCTACAGGCTGACAGAACAACAGACAGACAGAGAGACATTGAGCAAAACAATATAGTTATGTCCTTCTTCCAACTGGGGCATAATTAGCCGCAATAGATGAATGGAGGGTAACAGATATCATCAGTCATGTGTGTCTAATGATGGTAAAAGAGAGAAGGATATGGTAACAACTTACTAATTTCTATCTTTACCTACCAAAACTTTTGTACTTTTGCTGAATCAACAGAAATCTATCCACACCTTCCCCAGTTCTACCACCTCTTGTGTAATGTTCATATTTCCCATCCTTATCTTTCCTCTTGATATAATACTTGTATGGAAAATAGTTTCCACTGGTAATAAGCCTAACAGGAATAATGGCCTCGTACACAAGTTCATAAATACTGCCCTCTATGTGCCTGAAATACAATCACATCAATATCAGTGCTCAAGCCAAAGATATAACAAGAATTGCAGTTGTCTATTTTACATGTAGAACAAGGGTGCCAGAATGTCACAATATACGCCCTTCATGTAGACGTTACAGTAAAACATATTCTGTAAAAGTTTGGTAGAAAGTAAGATTAAACAATGACATATCCAATTCTAACAACCAGGTTAAAAAGTTTCAAAAATAAGCTTTTTATAGTAGCTACAAAGGGAAGTAAGCCCACACGAAATCTATATTTTTTTTCTAAGTCCGCAAAAAACTCCTTACCGGGTAGAGATACCTTAAAATACACCCAAAATTTGAAAGTAACATCTATGTTGTACCACAGAAAAGCGATTTTGGTTTTTCCGGTCAATTATAAAAAAGTTACAATATAAGTTACTTATAGTAACAACAAAGGGAAGTTAATCTCTAAAAAAAAACACAATTCTAAGTGCACACAAAAATCCTTACCAGGCAACAATTGGTCAATTTACACCTAAAAATTGGACGCAACATGGTGGTTAACATTTGTGCCAAGTTACATCAAAATCCCTCCATGCATGAAGATTTATTTATTTATTTTGTTGGGTTTAACGTCGCACCGACACAATTTTAGGTCATATGGCGACTTTCCAGCTTTAATGGTGGAGGAAGACCCCAGGTGCCCCTCCGTGCATACTTTCATCACGAGCGGGCACCTGGGTAGAACCACCGACCTTCCGTAAGCCAGCTGGATGGCTTCCTCACGTGAAGAATTCTACGCCCCAAATGAGGTTTCGAACCCACATCGATGAGGGGCAAATGGTTTGAAGTCAACGACTCTAACCACTCGGCCACGGAGGCCCCTCCATGCATGAAGAAGAAATGCTCCAGACAAAGTATCAACCTTTGACCTCTTAGTGTGACTTTGACCTTAGACCTAGGGACATGGTTCTTGTGCATGACATTCTGTCTCATGACGGTGAACAATTGTGCCAAGTTACATAAAAATCCCTCCATGCATGAAGAAGAAATGCTCTGGACAAAGCCATTCTTGAATTTGACCTTTAACCTCTTAGTGTGACCTTGACCTTAGACCTAGGGACCTGGTTCTTGCGCACGACACTCCGTCTCATGGTGGTGAACACTTGTGCCAAGTTACATCAAAATCTCTCTATGCATGAAGAAGAAATGCTCCGGACAAAGTATCAACATTTGACCTCTAAGTGTGACCTTGACTTTAGACCTAGGGAAGTGGTTCTTGCACATGACACTCCATCTCATAGTAGTGAACAATTGTGCCAAGTTACATCAAAATCCCTCCATGCATGAAGAAGAAATGCTCCTCAGACAAAGTCATTCTTGATTTTGACCTTTGACCTCTAAGTTTGACATTGACCTTAGACATAAGTGTGACCTTGACTTTAGACCTAGGGACCTAGTTCTTGGCATTACACTCTGTCTCATGATGGTGAACATTTGTGCCAAGTAACATCAAAATTCCTCCATGCATGAAGAAGATATGCTCAGACAAAGTTTGTCGCCGCCTCTGCCAGCCCTCCTACCTGCCCCCCTGCTAGAGGCATTCCCATAATACATCCCATCTTTCTGAGTGGCGTATAAAAATCAGTCAGAGTTTTGGGACTTGTTATGTTCACTTATCTGTCACAGTGTAAAGTCACCTTAAATTCCATTCAGTGGAGTCAAAGATATTCCTATAATGTTTAAAACTGGACAAGAGGGCCAAGATGACCCTATATTGCTCACCTGAGTGAAATATTTTGATCGCGGGTCACATTATATGGGAAGTACATAGGTTGACTACCTACTATCTAAAAATTCTGGTAGTTTCATACAGACTTGTGTTTATTTTTATTTTCTCCGAGCCGATTTCCGTTAGAAACCGACCACCTCCGTGAAAGGAATGTTAATTTATGCAAATGAAAAGTGCATACCCAATATTGATGATGTAGTAAATACTTGTAAACAGAAGAAAATGTCTTCAGTAAGTTTAATGGGAATTTGTTGTGTTTTTACAAAAACTAATGGTATTTAAGATGTATTACTGTTCAATGGCTATTTACCATTCTTGCATTATGATAGTTAACAACATGACGCATAAGGGTTTGACTTATCATCAGTGGTTATAATAAAAATACTCACTCTAAAAGACAACTGCCGCGATGGCCGAGACTCTGTTTTTGTCAGGGCTGTGGGTTCACTCCCAGCTGTTGACAATCTTTTTTTTTAAATTTTTTAATTATTTTCATATTCTTTTAACGATATAATCTCAAGAATAAACAAGAGGGTCATTGACCCTAAAGCGCTCACCTGTGTACAAGGCTTCAAGTGTGTTTGTATAAGTACAGAGTCTAAGGTTTCTTCTATGTTAGCCTATATTATATACATGTCACACACTTTTGAACCTAGGGCAATAATTTGAACAATTATGGTAGACATTACAAATCTGATATTTCACGCCAAATATCAAGGCTCTAGCTATTATTGATTCAGAGAAGAAAAGTCACAGACCACATCCCCTGGCAGACATGTTTTTTAACGAATCTGAATAATTTGAACAATCTTGGTAGAGGGTGACACAAGAACCATTTGTGTAAAATTATTTTAAAAGCGGGCTTGCAGTTTCAAACAAGAAGATTTTTAAACTTTCCACTATTATATACATATAGGGAAAAGTGACCACGCTCTCTGGCGGCCATGTTTTTTGATGAATCAGAGTAATTTAACAGTCTTGGTAGAGGGTCACACAAGGACCATTTGTGTAAAATTATTTTAAAATCGGGCCAGCAGTTTCACACAAGAGATTTTTAAAGTTTCCACTATATACATATAGGGAAAAGTGACCACACCCTCTGGCGGCCATGTTTTTTGACAAATCAAAATAATTTGAACACTCTTGGTAGAGGGTCACACAAGGACCATTTGTGTAAAATTATTCTAAAATCGGGCAAACAGTTTCACACAAGAAGATTTTTAAAGTTTCCACTATATACATATAGGGAAAAATGACCACGCCCTCTAGCGGCCATGTTTTTTGACGAATCGGTACAACTTGAATAATCTTGGTATAGGGTGACATAAGGACCTTTTGTGTGACATTATTTCAAAATTGGACCATCAGTTTAAGAGGAGATGTTGTTAGAAGTTTTTTCTATTTTTAGCTCTCGCAGCCCTATGTACAACCAAGCGGAACAATTTGAACAACTTTGGTAGAGAACCTCCAGTTTCATCAAAATCCATTCATTGGTTTTGGAGGAGATGTTGTTTAAACACAAATGTTGACGACGGACGGACGACTTGACGGACGGATGACGGACACAGCGTGATCACAATAGCTCACCATGAGCACTGTGTGCTCGGGTGAGCTAAAAATCATTCAAAAAATTTTTTTTTTTAAAAATGATTGTCCTCAGTAGGGAGCGAACCCACGGCCCTGACAAAAACAGAGTTTACTGAACCAGCCCCTCTAAGCTCTCTTGGCCACAACGGCAGTTGACTTTTAGTGTGAGTATTTTTATTATAACCACTGATGATATCGTCTGTGTCCAGGCTCTGTTGGTAAATTTCTGTGCGCAACATCAAGCTTGGATCTATTCTCGTATTCCATGGACAAGCATTGTTATTTGTTTTTTGTGTGTGTGTGCAGAGCTTCCATCTTGAATTTTAGTGCGAATGATGTCATTCAATTATGCATCCTTCCAAGTTATTAAGAACTGTCATTGGAAAGACCCGTCGATTAAATATGTAAACACTGGCAGTATTTTGTCATCCATACAAAATACTAAAAGGCGTTTTGCGGCGATTAATTTTCGAAGGATAAAGGGTCATCATAGATAAAATATATGCTGTTTCTGTACCATTTAGGGAGCTCTACAATCTGACAATGTTTCGTGGTCTTTTTTCTAAGGTAAATAATGATATTTTAGAGAAATAATGGGACTTTTAGTATCCAGTATATGCATATATAAAAAACTGTATACATATATGAAAAGGTGACTTCTACCTCTAGTGGACTGGAATAATTTTAACAAACTTGGTAAAGGGTCACCAAAGAAACATTTCTGTAATTTTAGTTAAGGTATATTTCATACAGACAAACAATATGTTAATCAGACAGATCATTAACCAATTTTTTTTTTTTCAATGATTTGACCTAGTGACCGATTTTTTCACCAAAGTGACCAAGTTATAAATTCATTTATATTTGCAAAGAGCTAGGCCAAGTTAGCCGGACAGGCCTGTATCTAACTAGAATGTGTCTGTAGGACACAGGGTGTGCCCACACTGGTACACTTGTCACAAATAAGGGGCAATAATTCAAATGTCTGCAGTCTTAAGCAGGTATAGCCTCAACAAACATTTTATAAAAAGGATTCATTATTCTAGGCCATATACTTTTTGAGCCATGAGCATCACAAACAAAAAATCCACTATTTTGCTATTTCAAGGGTCATAACTCTGTAATAAGTGCTAAGATTCTCAAGAAGAATGCCAAGTGTGCAAGGTCACATCATGATATTAAAGACTCATACAAGGTTTCATGAATTTACATCAAATACTTTTTGAGCTAGGAGCGTCATTAGGTGAAAATGTGCATTTTTTACTATTTCAGGGGCCATAACTTCAAAAATAGGGGCTATATCCAGCCAAAAAATAAGAGGTGCTCAAGTTAATATCATGATAAAGACTCATGCAAGTTTTCATCAATTTATATCAAATACTTCTTGAGCTTAGGCGAGTCACAAGGTGAAAATGTGCATTTTTTTACTATTTCAGGGGCAATAACTCTGGAAATAGGAGGCAGAGGCAGACAAAAAATAGGAGGTGTGCAAGTTCATATCATGATAAAGACTCATGCAAGGTTTAATCAATTTATATGAAATACTTTTAGAGCTGGGTGCGTCACAAGGTGACAATGTGCATTTTTTACTATTTCAGAGGCCATAACTCTGGAAATAGGGGGCAGATCCAGATGAAAAATATAAGGTGCGCAAGTTCATATCATGATAAAGACTCAAGCAAGGTTTAATCAATTTATATTAAATACTTTTTGAGCTAGGTGCATCACAAGGTGAAAATGAGCATTTTCGACAATTTCAGGGGCCATATCTCTGGAAATAGGGGGTGGAGGCAGATGAAAAATAGAAGGTGCGCAAGTTCATATCATGATTAAGACTCAAGCAAGGTTTCATGAATCTATATCAAATACTTTTTGAGCTAGGTGCATCACGAACTTCTGACAGACGGATGGATGGATGCACCTATATGCAAAAAGGATTTCTCTCTCTCTGTTCTGGGTTTTTTATCTCACTCTGTCCCTCTGGTCAGATTGCTCTGTGTCTGTACTAGCAGAGGATGAATTTTGCGCCCTGTGTTGCTGCGTTGGCTATATGAAAAGGGCACTATATAATAGGGTATAATTAGTTAAATGTATTTAGTTAAATGTATTTCATTGTAATTTTATTATGTTTTAATACGTTTGTATTAATGTATTCTTTCTCATGTACATGTATATATGTTGAGGCCCATATGTAAGACTGGTTTCCAAATATGTTTGCCTCATAAAATAAAGTCATTATTATCATTATTATTATTATTATTATAATAATAATAATTCCTCCTAGATTTTAAATAGGCATACATCCAGACCAAGTATCATGAAGATATGGTAAACAAGAGCTCGTAGAACACAAAATGCCCCCTTTGATGCATTCAGTAACAGTTAAACTGCATAAGGAACAAAATTATTTGGTCACTGTGCACTGGACATTTGATGTACTGACCTCAAATCAATAATTATAGGTCATATAGTTTCTGACCCCAGATGACCCAGTAACAAACTTGTCTGCAATTTTTTAAGGGTAACATTCGACCAAGTTTCATTTACACTGGACCAAAACTGTGACTTTTAGAGTGTAAATAGTCAAATTGTTGTGTTGACAAGGAATGACGGATGACACAAATTGCACTTAGTGCTTAAGCGAGTTAAAAAAAGTACAAAAAGGGAGATAACTACAAATATTCAGAGCAGACTAATAGTCATACTGCCTTTCAATTCCTCTTTTTGGTATTGTATCTTAATATGATCCATTTAACCTTTTCTTCAGTGGATTTGATGACATTCTCTTAAATATTAACAAGAGACCCAGATGGGCCTGTGCTGCTCACATCATAAGGACCATGAACTTTTTTAACTTGCTTTTGACAAAGTTTGTTAACATCTATTAAGCAGTTTCATTAAAAGTTATTTAGGGCTTTTCTAATTTTTGCTGTCATAGCCCGAAGATGGGTAGCCATTAGAAGAAATGGTAAAGATCCTTCAGTTAGTTCATGTCATTGAGAAGAAGTTGCTTCAAGGTTTTTCTTATTTCCAGCTCTGGCTGGCTAAAAAGGGACCAAGCGGAACCATTTGAACAAAATTGAGCAAGGACCATTCAAGAATGCTACAGACCAAGTTTAATGAAGATGCTTCTCCTGGTTTATGAGAAGTCATTAAAAGGTTTTTCTGTTTAAAGCTCTGGTGCCCCTAAATGGGGATAAGCGTAACCAGAATAACCACTAAATTTTGAGAGGTCCGTACAAGGATGCCACACACCAAGTTTAGTGGAATGGTTCATGACAAGAAGTCTTTTAAAAGTTTCTATATCTTCTGCTCTGGGGGCCATGGGTGATGCATGATCGGGGTGGTGGGCATGACTGGACAGAGGAGTGAGGTGGGGGAATGGTACAACTTTGCATGTTGATAAATATTCATGGAAGGTTTGAAAAAAAATTAATAAAAAGGAATGAAAAATTATTTTTTTTTTTTGTGGGGGGGGGTGGGGGGCTGGAGTTGGGACCAAGGCAAGGTGGTGACCAGGTGTGGGTACACAACTTCACATGTTTATAATAAATGTTCATGGAAAAGAAAGAAAGAAGTTTAATGAAATTCTACCAATTGGTTGGTTTGTTATGTACAAATCTGTAGATTTTTAAACAATTAAAGGGCAATAACTCTAAAGTAAATTGACCAATTAAAAAAAAAAATGACAGGCATCATCGAAGTATGTTGGTTCATATTTATTTCACGTTTTATAAATTCTACCAGCTTGTTACTGAAAAATGGCTGCAGACGTGGATTTTTCATTAAATCAAGGGCAATAACTCTTAAGGGAAATTGACCAATCAATTAAAAACTTGACGGGCATCATCGCAGTATGTTGGTTCATGTTTGTTTAAAGTTTCATGAAATTCTACCTTCTAGTTACTGAGAAATGGCTGCGGACGGAGGCACGCACACACAGATAGACGGACGTCATTTCAATACCCACCTCCCGATTTCATCGGCGGGGGATAACTAGAGCTGCTTTTGAGAAAAGCGCATGTCTCCCACAACTACCTAATCATCTGAATAGTAGTATATGAGTCAACCATGCACCAAGACATCAACTGCCTTATCAGATTTTGAGTGCTTTGATTATCAAAAACAAGTTTCAAGGGTCATAATTCTGAAGTGCCTGGGCAGATTTGGCTAGTTATTGAACTTGGCCAAGGACTTATTGGCAAACATATTTTGTTCAAGTTTGGTGAAGATCGGATGAGAAATGTTCGACTTAGAGTGCGGACAAGCTTTGTGACAGACAGACAGACACACACACACACAGACACACACACACACAGAGGATACGACCATATAAGGATACCCACTGACCAAGTTTGGTGAAGATCCTCTAGTGGTCCATGAGAAGAAGTTGTTTAAAGGTTTTCTATTTTTAGCTCTGGTGGCGCCTGAACAAATTTGAGAGATGTCCATAGAAGGATGCTACATACCAAGTTTAGTGAAGATCCTTCAAGTGGTTTATGACAAGATGTTGTTTCAAGATTTTCTATTTTCAGCTCTAGCAGCCCTTAAAAGGGGCCAACCAAAGCCATTTGTATCAAATTGGAAGAGGACCATTCAGGGATGCTACAGACCAAGTTTGGTGAAAATCTATTAACAGGTTTCAAGGAAGTCATTTAAAAGATTGTAAAGATCCTTCAAGTAGTCCATGAGAATAAGTTGTTTAAAGGTTTCTCAGAGCTCCAGATAAGCTGCGTATTTGCGTATTTACGCAATTAAAGTTGCAGAAAACCCAACTGAATTCATACAGTGTGCGCACTGAAACGCAGTTGAAATTCCTAATACCCAATTTATTAAAAATCACTTTCGTATCACATTTTCAGTATTATAGAATGGGTACGAGACTTAACGCTAGACAACAGACTAGTTATATGTTACGGCAGAACAGGTTGCTATTTATCGGAAAAATCACAGGTAGGTGTTATTAGGATGCTTTGTAACAATGTATTATGCCACTTCTAGTACTAAAAGAGATTGCAGAAAAAAAATGGCAGCACAAACAAACAAAATAGAAAGACATTTTGTTGTTCAATAAAGACAGTTATCTGTTTGTAATGATTTAGTGTCACCGATACTGGCTGACATTTATCGGGAGAGCACATATTGCAGTGAACACATTGTTCGGGATATTGTGGATGAATTTATCTCCGACTGCATTCAAAGTGCAAAAAAATGCGATGGAACAGAAGTATCCAGAAGATTTTTAATTGATTTGTTAATGATATATGCTGTAAGCATGTGTCATCCAGTACAATTTAAAGAAAAAAATACTCAGTTGTTTGTGCGAGATTGGTGAAATACCAATGAAATTGGTTTTAGCAAATACCCAATTACTTCTGAAAAGACCGGGTAATTATATTTTTTTACCCAGTTCAGATTTCCAGTACCCAATTCAGACAAAAAGTGATGGGTAAATACCCAACTGCACCAAAAGCTTATCTGGAGCTCTGGGTTTCTTATTTCTGACAATACAGTTCCCTAAAAGGGACCAAGCAGAACCATTTGAACAAATCTGAGAGAGTTTATACAAAGATGCTACAAACAAGTTTAGTGAAGATTCTTCATGTGGTTTAAGACAAGAAGTTGTTTAAAGATTTACTAGTCTTAGCTCTGTCAGCCCTTAAAAAGGTTCATGCAAAACCATTTGATCAAAATTGAGAGAGGACCATATAAGGATGCTACAGACCAAGTTAGGCAAAGTGGTTCATGATATGTCATTTGAAGGTTTTTCTACTTTTAGGGATTTTAAGGTCCAAGTGAAACAATCTAAACAAACTTTTGAGAGGTCCATGCCAGGATGCTACTGACCAAATATTTGGTGTAATTCTGACCAGTAGTTTCAGAGTAAAAATTTGTCGGACCATCTAACTATAATAATAGTTCACCCTGAACAAAGTTCAAATGAGATAAAAAGATGATGGACGGTGGATGACAGACCACAGACGAGAAATATTAGAGAACAGGTCACTTTCTCTAAGCCTTCTGCTCTGTAGAAAACATACATAATTTAATGAAAATGTTTGATAAATTTTACCTTTCAACTTTCATCTGTCTGTCTTTTTTGTTCCAGCCTCCCATTTCTGTATTTCCCATTACTATGCAAACCTGGTGCTTTGCAGGATCAAACTGGAAATTTTCACTTGTCAAAACATGGAACTTTACTGAAAATTTCTCACCAGAGCTTCTAGTAGCACTTCTATAAAATAAATAAAAAAAATATTTCAATTGCAAAGACAAGAAAGAGAAAAGTAGTACATATATATTCTTTCTAAAGGCAACTTAATAAATTTTAGTACATGGCAAGGATAAAAAGTAGCCAAAATATTTTAATAACAAGAGCTGTCACTATTAGTGACAAAATGCCACCGAAGCATTGACGTTGTGACCAGACTTTGAATTTGACATTTGAGCCTGGGTTCTAGGTTTTGCGCATGGCACGTTGTCTGATTATGGGAAACATTTATTCCATATAATATTGTAATCCTTTAATGAATGACAGAGTTATTGACCTGACCTGAAACAGACCCTGTTTATGCCATGTTAAAATCTGAATGCCAATTGTGACCTTGACCTTTAAGCTATGGGTTTGTGTGTTGTGCATGACACATCATCTTATTATGGGGTCATTTGTGACGAGTAATATTAAAATCCCATCTTGCACTGTTGTGTTATAGACCAGACAGGAAAAAAGCCCTGTTTGCCTTTCACCTCCAAGTGTGATCTTAACCTCAAATTGAGCTAGGGGTTTTACACATGACATGCCGTCTTATCATAGTGCGAACATTTGTGCCAAAGGAGATTTAAATCCCTCGATGAATGACAGATTTATAGACTGGACATGAAATTGCGGATGGACTGATGGACAGAACCTGTAGTCCCCTATACTGGTCACATTAGATTTTTTGCCATGTAGGTAAAAAATTGAATGACAAGTGTTATTTTTTTTATTTTTTTACATCAACATGTTTCGATTCATTTACAGAGCTTATCTTTTTTCTATATGACACAACCACAGAGAAACTTCTGAAACCGATATGGCAGATGAGTAAAGTTTAGTATCAAATAAAATAATTTATGATATTAGTTAAATGCATATAATAAACTTATATACAGGAAATAAAAACATGTTAAATAAAGACATTTCATCAAAGAAAGAAATGAAGAAAATTGGAACAGAAAGGAAAACGGATAGGAAACTTTTATAGCTTTTGAGACCTAAACAAAATTCTTATCCAATGACCATGCTGACACCGATGATTAAGTGACAACAATACTTCATAGAATTTCTTTTAATTCAACAGCTGAAAGTAGCTCAACTTGACATTACCTACTGCATGCAGATGTTTAAACAAAAATATACCTGTTTGGTCATATTAGGATGTACATTTTATTGCTTGTTTTTGTGTAAGAATCAAATTTATTTGTTTACAAAATTCAATTCAAACTTCAAGTTTTTGCGTTTTTGTGACTTTTTAAAAATTGGGTGTGGTTGCAAAATGAGTAAATTTAATATGAGATTGCTTAAATTTATTTCATTGAAGTTTATTTTTGACATCAACAATATAACATTTTAAAAGTATGCCAATTTTTTGAAAAATCCTTCAAGTAATGTTTAAGATATTGGCAAAGAACTAAGTGTTACATTTGAATATTTGTACTAGTAAGTGACTATCTCCACACAAGTCTTGAATGGGTTTGGACTCATAAAAGCACAAAATTATGGGAATGAATATCAGCTTAACTATCATATGGCATGAAAAATGGTTTTGTAGTTCAATATAATTTCTGTTCCAAATGAAAAGAATGATAATTATAAATACACATCATTAACAATATAAAGTGGTCTTGCCTTGTAGTCACTCCTTTGTTTCCTGCAGTACTGCCTGTATTCACTGGTGGATTTTCCTAAAATATATCAGTTAACTATTTATTCAGTGATTTCTATGGCCGAATATACAAAACTGAATGTGCACAGTAGTCAACTATAATATAGAACTAAGTAATACATGACTGTATTCAATTTTTATAGATGAACAATTGCCAGTTTATTTGGATTATAACAATAAAGAAATAATTGGCAAATGTCAGATGTGAGTTACTTTATGGTTATTCTCTAAAGTAAAGCATGCAGCCTACTTAGAAGTGATTTTTACTTATGAAAATCATTACCTTCTTTTTCTTCTTTTGTTTCTTTTTCTTATTTTTCGCCTGCCTCCTAGATATAGATTTTCCTGTATCAACATCTGTTTCTTCAAGGTCATTTATGTGCTTTAAATCTTTTTTTAAATTTCCATTTTGTTCTCCATTTGCACACTCCTCCTGCCTATTCCCAGTATCACTATCCTCATCAGTATCATCTTCAGTTCCAGAACTAGTCTGATCCTCATCTTTGTCTATTTCTGCATCAGGACCTAACATTGGATCATCACGATCTTCGTTCATTTGCTCTTCAGCTTGAGTCTGTGTTGTTGTTGAACTCGAATCAGCACTACTGCTGTTTAACTGAAATAAGCTTGACTTTTTTGGTGCAGATATCTTTACAGTATCAGATGTTTGAGAAATTTTCCAAGAGTTTGCTGTTCCAAAAACTTGTCCAACATTTTCAGTCTTTTCAACTTGTTTTTCTTTTTTTGCACTTTCAGCAGCTGTCTCTTGTTGTATAACTTCTAAATTTATTTGGTCAGTAGCAGATTTTGATGTTGATTTTTTGCTTATGATTGGTTCAGTCTGACTTTTCTCAGATTTATCATCTGTCTTTTCCTTCTGCTGAATTCCAGCCTCTCTGTCTTTCTTCCTTTTCTTCTTATTCTTCTTCTGTTTCTTATTGCGTTTCCCTTGTACATTTCCAGTGAC
Organism: Mercenaria mercenaria; assembly: GCF_021730395.1. Classification (NCBI taxonomy): domain Eukaryota; kingdom Metazoa; phylum Mollusca; class Bivalvia; order Venerida; family Veneridae; genus Mercenaria; species Mercenaria mercenaria. The sequence goes on from NW_026462641.1 coordinate 54,294, forward strand.
TTTATTTGTATCAGTGCTGAGTGAAGCTCCTTCAATATTTTTGATTTCCGAATCATCACTGTCAATTTTAGAGTCATCTTCAGAGTCTGATGTTCCTGTTCCTTTGTCATCACCTTCATTAGTTTTAGCGTTTTCATTTATAATATTTATATTTCCTGTCTGGGCATTTTCTATTCTTACTTGTTCTAGCTTTGATGAAAGATCTTTGCTTCCAGTTGACGGTACTATTACTAAGTTTCCAGTCTGAGAGTCTTTATTTATCTCTTGCTCCTGATCTTCATTCATTTCACTTTCTTCAATCATTTCAACATCACTATCTGATTCATTGTCATCAGGAATATTTCCACCATTTATAACTTCTGTACCTCCTGGTGAAGTATCTGTATCATCAGATAAATTCTTAGCACTTGGTCCCATTTCAACATGTCCACAGGCATTCTCGGTACTCTTTCCAGATATTTCGCCTAGATCACTTGCTCCTGATGAAGTCGTGTTGCCATCCTGCAATGAGTTATCCACTTTGCCTTCTTCCTTGCTGCATTGCACACCAGACTGGCCCATGCCTTCTAATTGGTCCTTTGTTTTAAATGGAACATTTTCATCTTGAAATCTGTCTTTGTCTCCTTCCTGACTGCCTTCCTTTCCACTTTTAGCATCATTTTCGCAATCTCCTTCCATTTTTTTCACTTCTTGAGGAACTGGTTTCATTTCATTCAGCTCCCCTTGCCCACTGCCTGCATTTACAGAAGACTCTGTATCATTTTTGACAGCTGTGGTCTGACCTATTCAGAACATAAATGTAATCATCTAAATGCTATTACTCTAATTAAATGTAATAAATCTGTCTAGCCTTTTTTAGGCAATAACCCAAGAATGAATTAAAAATCTCTATACATTTTGACAATGACTGATTCACCAGTAATTACCATTTAGGATGTACATAAAAAAATTTAAAAAGTCACAAAAAAAGCCTACACTTTTGCATTTATACTCAAACAGAGACATCCTTCCCTCTACTGTTTCTGATAAAGATATATATTAAAACTTGTCTATATTTTATTTCTTGAAAATCAGTCATCATATAATATTATGATCATGTACACTGCATAACTACATACTTTTCAAAAAAAAGCCAGAACAGAAACTAGAAATCAGGGATATTTTAGAAATAATTTTCAGAAAATACTGATTAACCCCATGTGTGAGGTATCAATATTGTGGGGAAAAAAAATATTTAAATAAGAACAAACACAAAACTATTTTCAAAAAATCTTAAAATATCCATACTGTAGTTTTTGTTTCATTTTTCATGTCAACATTTAAAAAAAAAAAAAGAGGTAAGAAAGTAAAATACGATAACATGATATAATTATGCATGTGATACAGGTTTATACACTTAGTGAAGATAAAGAATAATAAAAAAAATTGTTTTATTATTAGATTAAAGCACAGTGACATTTCAAATACCATTTTGATTTTTTTATCTGTGATCGATAAATCTCTTCCAATATTTTCAATGAACAAAATAAAATTTATTAAAATACAAGTAAATGTACATGGTCTTCCTGTCTGGCAACAGAATATGTGAAAGATTTCTTTGACATTAGATAGCATAGAAGGTAACCAAGAACAAGAGGACCATGATGGTCCTGAATCGCTCACCTCTTCCCACATGACCCAGTTTTGAGTATAACGTCGTTTTTTCTATTATTTGACATAGTGACCTAGTTTTTGAGCTCATTTGACCCAGTTTTGAATCTGACATAGATATTATCAAGATAAAAATTCTGACCAATTTTCATGAAGATCCATTGAAAAATATGGTCTCTAGAGAGGTCCCAAGGTTTTTCTATTATTTGACTTATTGACCTAGTTTTCGAAGGTACGTGACCCTGTTTTGAACTTTACCTAGATATCATCAAGGTGAATATTCTCACTAATTTTCATGAAGATCTCATGAAAAATATGGCCTCTAGAGAGGTCACAAGGTTTTTCTATTTTTATACCTACTGGCCTAGTTTTTGATCGCATGTGACCCAGTATCGAAACTGACCTAGATATCATCAAGTTGAACATTCAGATCAATTTTCATGAAGATCAATTGAAAAATATGGCATATAGAGAGGTCAAAAGATTTTTCTAATTTTAGACCTACTGACCTAGTTTTTGACCGCAGTTGACCCAGTTTCAAACCTGACCTAGATATCATCAAGATGAACATTCAGACCATCTTTCGTACAGATCCCATGAAAAGTATGGCCTCTAGAGAGGTCACAAGGTTTTTTTATTATTTGACCTACTGACCTAGTTTTTTATGGCACGTGACCCAGTTTCAAACCTGACCTAGATATCATCAAGGTGAACATTCTGACCAATTTTCATGAAGATCCATTCAAGGGCATGGCCTCTAGAGAGGTCAAAAGGTTTTTCTATTTCAAGACCTACTGACCTAGTTTTTGATCGCAGTAGACCCAGTTTCAAACTTGACCTATATATCATCAAGATAAACATTCAGACCAACTTTCATACAGATCCCATGAAAAATATGGCCTCTACAGAGGTCACAACGTTTTTTCATTATTTTACCTACTGACCTACTTTTTGAAGGCATGTGACCCACTTCCAAACTTGACCTAGATATCATCAAGATGAACATTCTGACCAATTTTTATGGAGATCCATTCACATTTATTTATTTTATTTTGTTGGGTTTAACGTCGCACCGACACAATTTTAGGTCATATGGCGACTTTCCAGCTTTAATGGTGGAGGAAGACCCCAGGTGTCCCTCCGTACATAATTTCATCACGAGCTGGCACCTGGGTAGAACCACCGACCTTCCGTAAGCCAGCTGGATGGCTTTCTCACGTGAAGAATTCTACGCCTCAAATGAGGTTTCGAACCCACATCAATGAGGGGCAAATGGTTTGAAGTCAATGACTCTAACCACTCGGCCACGGAGATCCATTCACAAGTATGGCCTCTAGAGAGGTCACAAGGTTTTTCTATTTTTAGACCTACTGACCTAGTTTTTGACCGCACATGACCCTGTTTGGAACTTGATCTAGATATCATCAAGATGAACATTCAGACCAACTTTCATACAGATCCCATGAAAAATATGGCCTTTAGAGAGGTCACAAGGTCTTTCTATTATTTGACCTACTGACCTAGTTTTTGACCGCACGTGACCCACTTTCAAATCTGATCTAGATATCATCAAGATGAACATTCAGACCAACTTTCAAACAGATCCCATGAAAAATATGGCCCCTAGAGAGGTCACAAGGTTTTTCTATTATTTGACCTACTGACCTAGTTTTTGATGGCACGTGACCCACTTTCGAACTTGACCTAGATATCATCAAGGTGAACATTCTGACCAATTTTTTTAATGAAGATCTCATGAAATATATGGCCTTTAGAGAGGTCACAAGGTTTTTCTATTATTTGACCTACTGACCTAGTTTTTGATGGCACGTGACCCAGTTTCGAACTTGACCTAGATATCTTGACCTTTGCTTGTGCTCACACCATTGAAAAAAAAAATTGTGGTCAAAATTTATTAGTGTGCTTTTTTTATTCCACTCAACAATGTCCAAATAATTATGATTCAAGAATGTTCTTGATTCAGATGGGGCTCATAGGTTTTCTCTGGGACTCATAGACTCAAAGTAAGGCACAGACTGGGATTTGAACCGCTACCTGTCTGTTTAACATTACAAAATGTGCAATAGCCCATGGCAACACTTTAGCCCGCTGCACCAAGGTGGAACTTTCTAAAGTATGCAGATTAATAAAGTTACACTGACTTGAACTTGACCCTATATATAATACCAACCTTGGTTTTTCTATACGCTACATACAGGCCAAGTTTAATTCTATACATCAACACAAACTAACGTTATTGTGCGAAAACTTTTCTTTCTATTTCTAGTGATAGTGACCTTTAACCCAATGAACCCAAATGCAATCCTGATATAGGTCTAACTATGAGCAACCTATAGGCTCAGTGTCATTTCAATACCTCAACATACTAAAGTTATAGAGCACAAACAATCACTTTGCCTTGACCATCAGAACAATTTTTTTCTTCATTTTTTTAGCAATAGTGACCTTGACTCTACTGATAAGTATCATATCAATAACTCAACCCTAACTTGAGATACTGAATGGAAATTAAAAACTTTATGCCGCCAACCCATATATTCACCAATCTACCTAACAACATAGCCAATCTAATATCCAGGTCTTCATCTTTGAAAAACCTGCTTTAATATGTTCCACATGAGAATTTGAACAGCTACATATCTGCTATCCTTCAAATTTCCTTCACTGAAAAAGGTATTAATGACCAATTCCTTAGCCCATTCCACCACAAATGGACTATTTATTTGTGTTCTTGTGCACTGCATTTGTAATTATTCTCTAATTTTAATGTAATATCGTTGGATACTGAGAACATCAGAAAGGGACATAACTCCAAAATTACCGCTGCTACAGTTATGGTTATTACACACTGCACTCCTCCTTATTGTCATCAACCAAATCTGAAGTCAATCCCTTGCATAGTTCTTAACTTATGCTCTAGACAAGCAAAGTACAAGGACAACATGAAAATAGACAAAACTCAAAAATAACTGACACTAGAGTTATATTGTCATCTACTTATATTGTATGCCTGAAGTCAATCTCTCACAGACTTTTTAAGTTATAGTCTGGACAAACAAAGTAGGGATGGATGGATGGACAGACTGACAGATTAACAGATCGATTATAATATGCTGCCCTTTATAGGGATAAAAATATTCGAGATAAAGTTATATACTTTTAGCACTTTCCTCCCATTTCTTTCTATAACAGGGACTAATTATCTCAAAGAAATTAATTAGTATAAGTTTTCAATGAAAGTATCTTTTCAGATCCTTTGGACTATTTTTATTTTAAACTTGATTGAATGCATGTGATTTATGTACATGATATATCAATAAATACTGTTTAAACAAGTTATCTCAACTACAGAATAACCTGAAACACTACATATGAGCCGTGCCATGAGAAAACCAACATAGTGGGTATGCGACCAGCATGGATCCAGACCAGCCTGCGCATCCGCGCAGTCTGGTCAGGCTCCATGCTGTTCGCTTTTAAAGCCTATTGGAATTGGAGAAACTGTTAGCGAACAGCATGGAGCCTGACCAGACTGCGCGGATGCGCAGGCTGGTCTGGATCCATGCTGGTCGCATACCCACTATGTTGGTTTTCCCATGGCACGGCTCATATAATTATATCATGTTACAATGCAAAATGTTTGGACTTGAATCTGAATGTCTAAAAAGCTACAGTTGTTAATTGCCTTAAAATATCTATTAATACAAAAATTATTTACTAATAAATAACATTTCATTTTTAAATTGGTGAGAAAACTGAGAAAAAATATAATGAAATACTTCATACATCATATGAAAGGGAAGTAATTCTGAAGAAACTACACAATTCAATTTTACTCGAGTCCATATGACACATCAGCTTGTTATGTTGAATGTTTATACCAAGTTATTTGAATGTCAATGCAATGACATAAAATCTTTGACCTCTGTGCCCTTGACCTTTCCACTAGGGGTTTGGGTCTTGCATGTCATACTTGAATAATATTAAATCCCTTGATGGATGGAAGAGTTAAACAGTCCCTGTTAACTTTTGATCTCCAGGGGTGACCTTGACCTCTGACCTATGGATATTTTTTAGCTGTTGACTTGAAAATTTAAGTAGAGTATTTATTCTGCAGACTTGTTTCAGAACTGCTGGAATATGAGAGTCAGTGAGTCACTCTGTTCAGTTTCACTTGCCATTAACTGCATAATATTCATCCCCCTTTTACTTTAGAGAAAAAAATAAGTCCATGACTGACTGAATTTTCAAAAAGTATACCAAAATGGTCCTGAAGTAAATAAATTTTAAATGAAAAAAAAAAGAGCAGTATCTTTTATTGCTATATAACCTCTATTAACATGGTAATTTAAGATGCAGTAAATTCCCCTTGGTAGCCTGTGGTTGCAAAGATATTACCTAACAGAGAAAAAAATAACAGACAGATAAGTAACACAGATAGAATTTACATAACCCCTCCTACTGGGGGCAGAAGACAATAATGCCATAAACTGAAATATCAAATCTAATAGTATATTGATTTTGGCTGTTACAATGTAACATGTATCTTTTCACTCACTTTGTTTTATTTTTGTGTGACTACACTCTGCACAAAATGATTTCCCAGGGAGAAGGAGACCAGGCTACTGCACTTACCGGTACTACATCTCTCCTCTTGAATGTTGAACAGTGACTGGTCAACTTCGGTTCCACAGCTCGTACAGAAATTCTGTCCCGGTATTATTTCTGATTGACAAGGCTTCCCATCAAGTTTACCATTACAAATTACTACAATATCCGTCTTTTCCTCCTCAACCATCTTTGATCCACATTTTGGACAAAATTTGCCTTGCCCCTCAGCACCACAAGTGCTGCTGGAGCACCTCATAATGCTAAACTACTTTTCTTCTTCTGAAATTTGAAAACACAATGACTAAGGCAGGATCTTACAATATCCTCATTCATTTATAACGTGTCAAAAACATACTTGAACTAGAATGTTGTACCATAGAAAAATGGTGTTGGTTTTTCCATATGGCCAATAATAAAAAAGATACAAAATAAGCTACTTATAGGAACAACAAAGGGAAGTAATTCTAAAAATAATTATAAGTCAACAAAAAAATATATTTCTTAGAAAACAAAAAATCCTTATGGTACAGATGTGTCAAAATACACCTAAAAATTTGAGGTACCATCCATGTTTTACCAAAGAAAAGTGGTCTCGATGTTTCCCTACCATCAATGATAAAAAAGTGACAAAATAAGCTATTTATAGTAACAACAAAGGGAAGTAATTCATTAAAAAAATGTAAGTCCATAAAAAAGGGATTTTCCAATTAAAATAAAAATTGATCAATGCATGTCAAAGTTATGTCCTAAGATCTTATATGATCTTTGACCTTTATCCCAAATAACAAAAAGATTGCTTTATGCATGGCAAAGTTACAGCCCCGACAAGCTCTAAAATGACATTTGACCCCTAAGTGCGACCTTGACCTTTGAGACATGGACCTGGAGTTTTTGCAAGACATTAATTTTTTATGCCAAATAAAAAATAAATTGCTCCATACTTATCAAAGATATATGGCAAATTGTGACCTTTGAGACAGAGGTCTGTGTGTGATACTCTGTCATATGGAGGGTAACATTCGAGCCAAATATAAACAAGGAGTGCGTTCAATAAACACTTGATGCCCCCAGTGGCATCCTTATGAATATATTTTGCACCTAAGTCCAAAACGAGGTCAAGGTCACAAGGTCAAACTGAGGTCAGGTGATGTTTAAAGATGAGTTTACATCTGTATTAGTATCAATTCATTCTTGTAAGGGGTATTGATGCTAGACGAAACGGTCCCATTTGGTTAACCAAGAGATGGCTCATATAAAGCAACCTAAGTCCAAAATTAGGTCAAGGTCAAACTGAGGTCAGGTGATGTCTGAAGATGGAAATGGTCACAGGTTACATCTGCATTAGTATCAAGTCATTCAAGTAATGGGTATTGATGCTAGACTAAACGGTCCCATTTGGTTAACCTCATATGGACGGACGAACGGTCAATAGATATATGAACTTTAACTTTATTTTATAAGTCCAAAAGGAGGCATAATTTGGCAAAAATGCATGTCAGAGTTACCTAGTTTTATAACCCCAAAGGCACATGCAAAGTTTCAATTCAATATCTGCATTAGTTTGGAGATAGTAACTTGCATCAGGATTTTCTAAGTCCAAAAGGGGGCATAATTTGGCCAAAATACAAGTCAGAGTTATGGGACTTGACCTAGTGAGGTTGGTAATTGACCTAGAAAAAGAAAAAAAAAGTTTCAAAGCTATATGCCTTTAAATGATAGCCATATGTATTTGCATGCAAAACATTAATCCAATGTACTTGCGGGAAAGGTCATTTTTGATGTAAACAACAGGTTAAATAATTTGACATTATATTATTTGCAATTTAAAACATTTAATGCATTACACTTACGTGCAGTGATC
>NW_026462642.1:0-70957 GCF_021730395.1 Mercenaria mercenaria
GATCGGAAATGGTTTTCAATGTTCAGGCCCCTGTGACCTTGACCTTTGACGGAGTGACCCCAAATTCAATAGGGGTCATCTACTCTTCATGAGCAATCATCCTATGAAGTTTCAACATTCTGGGTCAAGTGGTTCTCTAGTTATTGATCGGAAATGGTTTTCAATGTTCAGGCCCCTGTGACCTTGACCTTTGATGGAGTGACCCCAAAAACAATAGGGGTCGTCTACTCCAGCAGCCCTACAACCCTATGAAGTTTGAAGGTTCTAGGTCAAATGGTTCTCCAGTTATTGCTCGGAAATGAAGTGTGACGTACGGACGGACGGACGGACGGACAGGGCAAAAACAATATGTCTCCTGGGGGAGACATAATTATCGTAAAACTGTTACTCATTACTCATTGCATAATTCTGTCAGTTCATAATCAGTGTCATCAAAATAGCTGACTGAAACTTAATCAGGGTCATCAAAAGATCGCGGTGTGCGTTCAGTATGAGTGTTGATCGAAGCTGGCTTAATCAACATGTGTACCACTTGAGGGCATGAACCTGATATTAGGAATAAACAATGTGACACCGGGGACTGTTTATTGTGTTTTATTAACATAAAATTCAACAATTTATAGACCAAAAAAGCTAGCTTTTTGGGGGGTTTATTTTTGTTTTCTGTATTTTTATTTTTCCAGGACATTTCAACACTGTATGGGACATTGGGACGAGTATGTCATTTCCAGGACAATCCCATACAATCCGGGACATATCACATGTATGATACTTGTAACTAGTATTTGGAATCGGTCAAAACTTCCAAGCTGTTTACTCTGTACAAGAAGCCTGATGGCTGATAATTCACACATATATAGCTTTAATGGCCAAAACAAGAGCTCACCATGAGACAGTGTGCTTGACTATTCAAGAGAAACAGTAGCGGTGATAACGATAAAGTAGTTGCAATAATTCGATTATTAACTTTGGTATATTGGAGTACATTTGAAGACCGGGAGAATTTCATGAAGTTTCAATTCAATATAATTATGTAAATGTTACTGAAATAGAGCTTACTTTTAACCCTATTTTCTATGTTGTAAGAGGCCATAACTGACATGAAATTCTGTCAAGAGTTATCTAACTTAGTTATGTAAGTATACTTGATGATAATGAAACCTTGTGTGAAGATATCATATAGTTGTCTGACATCAGCACCTGGGTGAACAGAATAGCTCTAAATACGAGGGTTGTCCCAGAAAACGCACTTTTTTTATTATTTCGAAAATAAGTGACGCATGAAATAATTGTTTTAACTGGTGTTATTTCAATGTATGCGCGACAGGACTATATAGCTTAAAATTTAATACCTCTCATATTATTTTAGAATTATTTAAATAATGGAGGGCAGTCAGTGCTATGGTGCACGCTCCGTTTTCCTCCTACAAAAAGAAGTGGCTTCCATTTAAACTCATGTAACTTACTCGATATACATCTCATAGGATTAGAATTTATATCATCTTTAATGGCAACGTGTGACACAAAATTATGTTGCATTTCAAGTCTTTGACATCACTTGCTTTAAAATGGTGATGTAGTTTTGAAAGTAATGGTCGCACGCACTTTCTGAAATTGGAAGGTCAGATAAGTTCGTGGCGCAGAAAGTATTAATAAAATGTTGTGTAGGTCGCACTATGACACCTTCACAAACAAAACGGGACCTGGCGGATTTATTGACTGTTATGGTAAGTGTTTATCTTCATTATAAATTTATTCGTAATTTAAGTAAACAAGAGGACCATGATGTTCCTGAATCGCTCACCTGTCCCAACATGACCCAGTTTTGAACTGAGTATGACGTCGTTTTTTTTTCTATTATTTGACATAGTGACCTAGTTCTTGAGCTCATGTGACCCAGTTTTGAATCTGACCTAGATATCATCAAGATGAACATTTAGACCAACTTTCATACAGATCCCATGAAAAATATGGCCTCTAGAGAGGTCACAAGGCTTTTTCATTATTTGACCTACTGACCTAGTTATTGATGGCACGTGACCCAGTTTCAAACTTGATCTAGATATCATCAAGGTGAACACTCTGACCAAATTTCATGAAGATCCATTCAAAAGTATGGCCTCTAGAGAGATGACAAGTTTTTCTATTTTTAGACCTAATGACCTAGTTTTTGAACGCAGCTGACCCAGTTTCGAAACTGACCTAGATATCATCAAGACGAACATTCTGACCAACTTTCATACAGATCCCATGAAAAATATGGCCTCTAGAGAGGTCACAAGGTTTTTCTATTATTTGACCTACTGACCTAGTTTTTGACGGCACATGACCCAGTTTCGAAATTGACCTAGATATCATCAAGGTGAACATTCTGACAAATTTTCATGAAGATCTTGTGAAAAATATGACCTCTAGAGAGGTCACAAGGTTTTTCTATTTTTAGACCTACTGACCTAGTTTTTAAACACAGTTGACCCAGTTTCGAACTTGGCCTAGATATCATCAAGATGAACATTCAGATCAACCTTCATACAGATCCCATGAAAAATATGGCCTCTAGAGAGGTCACAAGGTTTTTCTATTTTTAGACCTAATGACCTAGTTTTTGACCGCTGCTGACCGAGTTTCAAACTTGACCTAGATATCATCAAGATGAACATTCAGACCAACTTTCATACAGATCCCATGAAAAATATGGCCTCTAGAGAGGTCACAAGGTTTTTCTATTATTTGACCTACTGACCTAGTTTTTGACGGCACGTGACCCAGTTTCAAACTTGACCTAGATATCATCAAGGTGAACATTCTGACCAATTTTCATGAAGATCTTGTGAAAAATATGGCCTCTAGAGAGGTCACAAGGTTTTTCTATTTTTAGACCTACTGACCTAGTTTTTGACCGCACATGACCCAGTTTCGAACTTGACCTAGATATCATCAAGATGAACATTCTGACCAACTTTCATAAAGATCCCATGAAAAATGTGACCTCTAGAGAGGTCACAAGCAAAAGTTTACGCACGGACGACGGACGCTGCGCGATCACAAAAGCTCACACTGTCACTTTGTGACATGTGAGCTAAAAAAGAATGGACAGACCGCTTCGTTTGTTGATGTTTCGAAGATAAACTTGGCAGCGAAAAATGGCCGTGTTGTCATTTCGATTCGACTGTCTGCTGTCAAAATTTCAAATACTTTTAATATTTGTTAATTTCCCTGATGGCAGAATATACTTGTACAGGCACGCAGCTGCACATAATACTCGCAGAGAGGAGCGCTGCAGTATAAATAGATAGATAGATAGATAGATAGATAGATAGATAGCCAAGACAGTCGGGCATCTATATTATATTAAGTACATTCTGTATGAAATTTTCTGTCTAGAAATTGTAAATGAACAGGAAGATTGTAAGATATGTTTTAACTGTCAGAGATGTACACTGAACTGGTGAATAATTAAATGGTCATTGTGCACATACAGTAGAATCTATGACAATTGGAAAAGAAAAGTAGAATAACACAGGAACAGTGGTGTCTTAAATTGTCACTTTTTGTTGTAATAGAAACTAAAATAGACATCCTGAAAATTTATTTTAAAAAATCTACATGCAATTTACAATAAAAACTACTTTTTTCATTCTCACTACTGCCAGTACTGATAGACAGCATGCTGGTAACCTTCTAAATAAATGAAAAATTCTTTGTTTATATTTTTCAGGACAACCTCCAGCAGTAAGAGATATAAAGGTTCACTGCAGTTTTGACTACAGTATGCTCAGCAAGTATTGTACACATAATAAGCAAGTGGAGTTGCTGTGAATTCTCATGCAGGTATTCTATAAGATTTTAAAGTAAGTGTTTATATTCATATCACTGTCAGTATCCTCAAATGCATTTTTTCATTTATCAATTTTAACTAGATCTATGAAATTCCAAATATCACTAAATTAAATTCCACAGTCTTCAAAAAAAAAAATCATGACTCTATTAATAAAAGCTACAGGCCTACAGTGCACATTTTACATTGGAATTTACAGTGACACCTTAAAACAGAAAGTTGGTTAAGTGAAACTATCTAAAGGAAGTTGTGTTTTGTTAAGACTTGATTTTACTAATTTCTTTGGGGTTTTTTTTCTCTGAAGTTTTTGTAAATCCCTGAAATGGGAATGAAAATACTACATTGCTTTATAATAAAGATCTATGCAATATAATAAGCACTGTAAATTGCAATTCAATTTAATTTTGATAAATGCAAGTTGTTGTCAAGCATTATCTATAAGAAATGATGGACTGTTTTGGTCAGTCACAGTGTTGATTCATTCCATTTTTGATGAGAACTTTAATACATTTCTTATAAAGAAAACTGTTCTTGTTTTTAAGGCTCTCAGATTTTCTACCTAGTGTATGAAAAGTACAGTACTGCTTTTGGAAGAGGAGCAAACAGTGTGGTATCTATGGTCCACCGTCACTTCAAGCATCATGGCTATGGAGAAAAGAATGTTTCATTACATATGGACAATTATAGTGGACAAAATAAGAAAAGTGTTGTAATAAGGTAAGAATTCCCAATAAATAAAAAAATATATATTAAGCACACAGAATTTTATGTTGAAATATTTGATTTCACAGTTTGGAAAGTCACTGGTTTCAAGTTTATTTATATAATATGCATACTTTTATGTAAATGAAACATCATTATCTTCACTGATAAACATTGATTTATAATTTGAATAATGCATACTTGCACAACCTATTGTATTAAAAATTCAACTGTGTAGCTGGCATTTAATTGTTTTAATAATTTATTAATAATAAAGTGATGCTATGTTATATTCTAAGGACTACACTATTTCTACATAAAAGTTTTTGTCTAAAATTTCATTGTTTAAATATATGTACCCTTATTTTAGCTATGGAATGTGGCTTGTTATGATGGGTCTACATGATGACATGGAGTACAACCTGATGGAGGCCAGGCATACAGAATTCAGTCCTGAACATGTTTAGGTATATTTGGCTTAACCCTCTTTAAGCAAATATGTTCTTAAGTAATAATCAAGTATTGATAAAACTTGCTGCAGAGGTCATGTCTGTAAAGAGGCCACTTATATTAAAATACCACATTTTCTGTTGCTTTTTGTGTTGTTAAAGAGTGTCTAGCTCACTGCAAGCCAGTTCATTAGAAATAACATAATTGTAATACAGTAACTGTTTTTTTCTTTAGCAGGTTAAAGAACTATTTGTTAAAATGAGATCAAAATCAGGATCCTTACTTGATGTAGAATATGTGCGATGGTTGAAATTTTTCATGAAAAGAGGTTGTCATTACTGAAATAAAATTCTAAAATGTTATTTAATGTAATTATGTGTGGGTTGTCTTAGGGACAGTTGTTTTTCAGGATTGAAAGAAAGGATATTAGTGTTCTTTGTCTTAAATATTTAATACATTTATCATTACAGAATGTCTTCTGCATGACCTGGTATATTATTGTTGAAGGATTACAACTTCAGCCCAGAGATGGAGATTAATATTTTAGGCAGGGGTTGTCATGACAACCGTATTACCATTCCTGAGCTGGATGCCTTTCGACAGTGGTAGCGCCCCTTCGCAGCAACAGCAGCGTATGCTCAAAACCAGCAATGCCAAAGCCATTAAAACTGAGAGCTCAGTCATTTAAAACAAAGAATGAATGGAAAAAAGTGTTTAACATTTAAAGTAATACAGAAAAAGAGCTCAGCTCATTTGGTATTTTCTGAAATTTTAATTAATTTGAAAGTGTTTTTGATTTTTAAATGATGTACTAGACCCAAATTCCATACATTTGAATATGAACAAATGCTACATATAGTTTATGTTAACATTGAATTAACAAGTTTATGGTGTCAGCAGTACAATGTATTGGTTAAATATAGACACACTGTATGTATGTAAGGCTGAACACAGTATAAATGTGAAAATCCTTTAAAACACTGGAAGATTTTTCAACAATCTACTGTTTAGTACTGCATGACATAAAATCATGAGTGTAGCTCTACATACACAGTTGATTTATAATAAGCAAAGTTTAATGTATTTATTGATGATTTTCTACATTTGAAGTAATTACCTTAATATTAAATATTTTAGTGAAGATATATTTTATGCAACTATGTAAGTTGAAAAAAGCTACCCTCCAGGAAGAATATTTTGAAATGATACTTTTACTTGAAAATTTATGTAAAATATGAAGGAAATAAAATGAATTCTCTATTTTATAAAAAATGTTGTTGCCATGGAAACAGAACTTAAGTATTAGGTATATCTGCTTTCATAGCAGAGTAATATGACCTTTGAATATAATTAATATGTAAACAATTTAATGTTATATATTCATCACTGATACTTTTAATATTCAATTGACACTGTCATTGAGCAATGCATCTTACATTTGAAACTGAATGACACATTACAAATTTATATTAGATATTTATGGAATTGCTTTTAGATATTTTTGAGATGAATATAAATCAGAAAAAAACACAAATTCTTGTTCTTCAGGAGAACTAATATATATTTTATAAATTTACATTTTTTTTGCTCCAAATGTAGGCTAAAATGTTTGTTGAATTGACATTTAAAGTAATAGTTGTATTTTGTTGCTATGGAAACTTGAATTATGACATTTTTTGAATATGAAATAGCATATTTACAGCAAGAAGGCATTATCAACTGTGCTAATCATGTTAAATACTTTTAATATTGATGGCAAAATATGATATTGAAATAAATGATAAAAGTACATGATTTTAGTATTTGTCATTATTATTTAACAAAACGTGCAAGTTTGCGGTGGGAAGTTATTGTACAAAAAATGCTGTAATTTTGTTATTTTAAAACATGCAGGTCTAAAATTTTGAATTTATGTTAAGGACACATCTACAGTTCAGAATATATGAAAAACTCAGTTTCCATAAAAATGTCATTTGGGACCATTTTGTCATGGCTTGTCACAAATACTCAAATAATAAGACAGATACTTAATTTTAAACTCTATAGTCTGGTCGAGTATTCATTGAAGTAACACCAGTTGAAATAATTATTTGATGCATTGCTTACTTTCGAAATAACAAAAAGAGTTCGCAATTTTCTTGGACAACCCTCGTATTTGAAATAGTCAAGCTAAAAATCATACAGATATACTAAGATTATGTACCATGATTATACAAGCAGTTTCAGCAGTTCACATATTTTATCCAAAAAGCCAATGTTTGAAATGTTTAGCATGGCTTTTCAGCAGTATTTTAGTTATGTAACTGCAGACAACTGGATCAACCAGTGATTTCTGTGCAAGTACTAATTGTCAAATGGTCAAGGAGAACATACACTTCAACCGGGATCAAACTCATGATCCTGTCATCAGTTGATCTGTGATCTCCCTGCCAGCTGTCTGAAAAAGTAAAGATGGACAGATGCCGGATGGGTGACACATACAGCACAATCACAATAACTCACCTGTGAGCCTGCGGCTCAAATGAGCTCAGGCTACAGTATAATCAAATTAACTTACTTCTTGATTTTGCAAACTCTTGACATGTTCTCCCATTTCTCATGCTGATCTTCCATAGCCAAGATAAGCCTATGCTTCTCAGAGTTGAATTTAAAATCCTCATTTATGAGTACATGAAAAAATACATGTGTATATTTTTCTGATCGACCTCCACTTCCATTGGTTCTTAAAATAGAAAAATGTATCAAAAGTAATAAAACTAAAGCTATCTTTTTATTTTCTGATGACTAGTTTAACCCTTACCATGCTAAATTTCTACAATGAACTTGTAAATCTTCCAATTTGAATAATACCATTAACTTACCAAAGAGATACTGACTGCCTAGCAAACAGTGCAGATCATGATCAGACTGCACAGATGTGCAGGCTTATCAAGATCTACACTGGACACAAAGGCAAACTCAATTTAATGGTTTATGCCTTTATTAGCTATATAATATTATTACAGCAACTTAAGTATATATATGCAATAGTTACAAACCCAAGTTAATACAAGGTTTGCCTTGGTATTTAAATAAATTCTTTTGAATCTGCAAAGTGCTTGACAAGAAATATCTAACAGTATACCCTTTACGCAGTGAACACTGTGGAAATTCTATGAAAGAACAACCAAGAAATTTATATTAGAAGAATTTTCTATGCATCTTTATTTTTGTTTAAGCTCTTTTAATGAAGAAAACATAATATATGAGGCATGTGGCAGAGCAAATATATGAACCAGAGCCAATCTAATACTCAGTCTGGAATTTCTGACAGTTTAAAAAGCTTTTACTTTAAAATAAATGTCACCACGCATGCTTGAATAAAAAAAAAATTATGAAAATCTATTCCAACCATTTGACTTCAGTGAGCTTACCCTGGTGTAGATCCTGATTGTTTTGTCTTCTTACTTCTTTCCTGTAGCAAAAAATAGCATAATATAATATTCACTACCTGTTTCCCTGAAGTAAGAGGCAAAAAGCGCATTTCAATAAGTTTGTTGTACTTCATAACATCATTTAAATATTAAAAAGTCTCTGCCACCTTAAGGTAGTTTTGTACATTCAAATGGAAATTTTTCTACAATGAACAAAAACTTTTTCCAAACTTCAGAATATACATAGATTCGGCAAATGAAAATGATAGGGACATGTACTCCATTTTTGGCTTGACCGATCTGAAAAATTTAGACCTTGAAAAAGGTTTTATACTGGGAGTCTATGGGAAAATTCCAACCTTGATAACAGTTAATAGATTTTTTACAACAATGTAGATTTCAATGAAACTTCTCAAAGTCATAAATAATATCGTGTAATAAAATGAATAGGCGTGTGTGCTTGATTTTGAGATGTTTGATTAAAGAAATTACACATTTCAAGCTGATTTTAAGACATAATCTGAAACTATTAACAGTCAAATGTTTTAATATAACATTTTAAGTTTTGAAAGATAGTTATGTTATCGTTTTAATAAATTTAAGCACAGGTAGCGCTACCACTAATTCATAAAATAGATATTTCATGCATATTCATCAAAGTTGATGTCATGTATTAACACAACATGCAAATGATTAAGTTAAATAAATATCATTGTATAACTTAAAAATTCTGTAAATGTTGTATAATTATTACAATAAATACTGTGCAGAATATATCACTGAATGCTTAAATAAAGGTTTTACTTGTTCTTCTTGTCTCATTCTAAACATTTTAAATGTTAACAATTATATATATATATATATGTATGTTTTATGCTTTGCTTACTCAGAACCCCAAACTAGCTATAAAACATTGTGGAAGTGTAGAGAGTAAAGCACCTTTGATTTTTACAGTGTGGCCAACCTATAGGACTTTTGGATATCGTACACACAGAGAAAACATCTGAATTCAGGTAACGTTTTGCCAATAATTTATTTATTACTTGTTGGATTTTCATAAAATGAAGTGTGTTGAAGACGGCAAATGAGTGCTTTCCTCCACACAGAGCATCTGCCATCAGTTCTCATAATTTTTCTCAAACACTTCGCCCAACTGCTTTTCATGGACTGTGTAGATAAAGTACACACTTCCGCAATTGGGCGAAGTATTTGAGAAAAATACTAAGAAATAATTGCAGATGTTTTGTGTGGAAGAAAGCACTCATTTTGCTGTCTTTGACACTCCTTGTTTTATGAAAATCTGTCAAGTAATAAGGAAAATATAAGCAAAATGTTACTTAAATCGGGGCATTTTCTCCATGTGTATGATATCCAAGTCAAGTGTGTTGGCCACCCTGTTTAACTGTGGGCCAATCAGAACTCATGAATCATGAAAATATGATACAGTATGTACAAACAGGGGTGTTTTAAATTTAATACTATCCTCAGCTAATTCTAATATATTTATAATGATACAACTGCTATACAACTTTTTTAACTTTCAAGAATTCTGCTTGGTGCAAATTTTTTTTTTAAATCCATCCAAAATCAAGTAAGTTACAGACTGGACATGAAATTGGAATGGACATTCAATAAAGGGAGATAATTAAAACAAGAGGACCATGATGGTCCTGAATCGCTCACCTATCTCCACATGACCCAGTGTTCAACTGAGTATGACATCGTTATTTCTATTATTTGACATAGTGACCTAGTTTTTGAGCACATGTGACCTAGATATCATCAAGATAAAAAATTCTGACCAATTTTCATGAAGATCCATTGAAAAATATGGCCTCTAGAGAGGTCAAAAGGTTTTTCTATTAATTGACCTAATGACCTAGTTTTTGAAGGCACGTGACCCACTTTTAAACTTGACCTAGATATCATCAAGGTGAACATTCTCAACAATTTTCATGAAGATCTCGTGAAAAATATGGCCTCTAGAGAGGTCACAAGGTTTTTCTATTTTTCGACCTACTGACCTAGTTTTTGACCGCACATGACCCAGTTACGAACCTGACCTAGATATCATCAAGCTGAACATTCTCACCAATTTTCATGAAGATCCATTGAGAAATATGGCCTCTAGAGAGGTCACAAGGTTTTTTCTATTTTTAGACCTATTGACCTAGTTTTTGACCCCACGTGACCAAGTTTCCAACCTGACTTAGATATCATCAAGATGAACATTCTGACCAATATTCATGAAGATCTCATGAAAAATATGGCCTCTAGAGAGGTTACAAGGTTTTTCTATTTTTAGATCTACTGACCTAGTTTTTAACCCCACATGACCCAGTTTCGAACTTGACCTAGATATCTTCAAGGTAAACATTCTGACCAATATTCATGAAGATCCATTGAAAAATATCGCCTCCAGAGAGGTCACAAGGTTTTTCTATTTTTAGACCTACTGACCTAGTTTTTGACCGCACATGACCCAGTTTCGAACTTGACCTAGATATCATCAAGGTGAACATTCTGACCAATTTTCATGAAGATCCATTGAGAAATATGGCCACTAGAGAGGTCACAAGGTTTTTCTATTTTTAGATCTACTGACCTAGTTTTTGACCCCACATGACCCAGTTTCGAACTTGACCTAGATATCATCAAGGTGAACATTCTGACCAATATTCATGAAGATCTCATGAAAAATATGGCCTCTAGAGAGGTCACAAGGTTTTTCTATTTTTATATCTACTGACCTAGTTTTTAACCCCACGTGACCCAGTTTCGAACTTGACCTAGATATCATCAAGATGAACATTCTGACCAATTTTCATGAAGATGCATTGAGAAATATGGCCTCTAGAGAGGTCACAAGGTTTTTCTATTTTTAGACCTAATGACCTAGTTTTTGACCCTACGTGACCCAGTTTCGAACTTGACCTAGATATCATCAAGATAAACATTCTGACCAATATTCATGAAGATCTCATGAAAAATATGGCCTCTAGAGAGGTCACAAGGTTTTTCTATTTTTAGACCTACTGACCTAGTTTTTGACCCCACGTGACCCAGTTTCGAACTTGACCTAGATATCATCAAGGTGAACATTCTGACCATTTTTCATAAAGATCTTGTGAAATATATGGCCTCTAGAGAGGTCACAAGGTTTTTCTATTTTTAGACCTACTGACCTAGTTTTTGATGGCACGTGACCCAGTTTCGAACTTGACCTAGATATCATCAAGATGAACATTCTGACCAACTTTCATAAAGATCCCATGAAAAATGTGACCTCTAGAGTGGTCACAAGCAAAAGTTTACGGACGCACGGACGCACGGACGCACTGACGGACGACGGACGACGGACACCGCGCGATCACAAAAGCTCACCTTGTCACTTTGTGACAGGTGAGCTAAAAACAAAGTGTGTTTCAGTATGCCAAGTCTAGGCTTCATTCTACATAATCCGTATAAATTGAGTTATGCAATTATCAGTAAGGTAGTTCTGCATGATTGATAAATCAGAAGTGATGGCCTAACCTCAGTTTCCAGAAACATAGAATAAACTCTGGATTCTCTGTAAGCAATGAAACTCATTCAATGAACTAATAGCAACAGATGAGTAATTATTACAACAGCAACATTACTATCTTTCTAAAGTAAATTGTCTGACACATTAAATAATACAAAAAGCTGATTTAAAATCTACTCAGAATGCACGGATCCCTTTAATCGTTGGTAAATATCTCAAAAAGAAGCACATGGACCTAAACATTTTATTTCATTTTATAAATTAATGGCAAATGTATGACAAAATGAGAACAACAGAATCCCTGAAACTATCATTTTAAAAAAGTATTAAAGTGTTCAACATACTGCATTATCATTGTCTTTCTTGCTCTTCTCATTTGCTTCCTTTTCTTTTTCTTCTTTCTTTTTCAGGTTTTTCTTTTGTCTCCGTGTAAGCACTCCTTCTCTTTTGTTTAAATTACTTTCTTCATCATTGCTGTTCTTGTCTTCTTCCATTTCAACATCATCATCTTCTGCAAGTTCTTTCTCATCTTTAACATCTGCATTGTTCTTCCCACTGTCTTTAATGTTTTTCTCATTTTCAGTTTCTGGCCTATTCTGATCTTTACTGTCAGACTGGCTCTGTTCTTTTCTTCCTGAGGGAGAGGCAGTTCTATCTCTTTTATCTAATTTGAATAAACTATCTCCAACAGCAGCAGGATTTTCTACAGCATCTGACTTTTCATTGATGCCCCATCGTGAGCCTCCTCCAAACACAAACTGACTTTCTAGAGATCCTGACCCAGAACTTTTAGTATCTGTTTTACTTACAATATGACCTTTTTCTGATGTAACCTTTTCTTCATCAACAATTTTTTCAATGTTATTTTTCTCTTTACTGGCGGTACTAGCAGTGTTTTCAGTTTCTGTCTCTGTTTGCTCATGCTTTGTTTCTCTCTCCTTCCTCATTTTCTTCTTGTTCTTTTTCTGTTTCTTGATACGTTTTGTTTGACCACTGCCCATTTCTTGTGTGTCACTAGTACTCAAAGAACTCAATAAATCTTCTTCATTTTGAGACTGAGAGTCACCTTCAGATTCTGACGTGCCTGATCCTTCACTCTCAACAGCTTTCTTTGCAGAGTCATCAATTATATTTATATTTCCTTTCTGAGTACTTTCAAGTTTAACTTGTTCAAACTTTGCTGAGAGCTCCTTGTTAGGATTCGAAGGTATTATTATTAAGTTGCCACCCTGATTTTTCACACTTTTATCATCATCTACTTTAGCTTCTTCATCAATAGAGACATCAATCATTTCTATATCACTGTCTGAACTGATGTAAATAGTTTCACTTTCTGTAGTCTGTGTTTCGATTGATTCCTTCATTTTCTCTTCAGATATGGTACTTGTATTATCTTGATTAACTGGCTTATCACCTCCTTCAGTTTGAACAAGTGGCCTTTTATCTGATGCATTAGTCTGAATTGATTTCTGGTCCAAATTAAAAGGTTCCCCTTGATTCTGTTCAGATGATGTCATTGCTTCACAAGCAGATCCAGTTCCACAAGTAACTTTATTAATTGTCGCAGAGTCAGTCCCTTCGACCTCCTCAGACTTTTTGTCTATGATTACATCTGTTTCCATGCTGCTTGATTCTCCAGCAGTAGGTTCCCTTCTACTTCTTTCTATAACATCTAACTCTTTCTCTACAACCGAGGCCTGACCTGGAAATATCAATAATGAACATGTATCAACAAAGCTGACAATATGGTAAGGCTTGTAATCTGGCACAAATGTACTGCCACTGAAATACATGCAAATCTATGCATAACTGTGACAGTTCCTATTTGTAAAACGATGATGTGTAAGACTGTTTGGCAAGAAAAAAGAATCAAAGAACATGTGCAAGAAATTTCATCCAAATATTTAGTATATTACTGACTACAAGGTGGTTGGTATCTGACACAAGTAGTGTCTGTTTCTACCAAACATTCCTGTATCAGCTGTTACATATTAAACTAAATTGTATTTCTAAACTGGAATAAGGGACTGGGATATTTCTTACTCGGTTGGTCTATCGTTGTGAAATACACACTGAACTAGCTTTATGTTTTCAAATATATTCTTATATGTTAAGGATCGTGTAAAGCATTTCAGACCACTCCTTGGGCAAATTTTTAATTTGGAAGACTTGTAATATCAATAACATATTATATATTAATTGTTCCGCACTTTCTATAAACGTCACCTTGTTTGGTAACACAGCCATGTACTTAGAGTGTCCACATTGTATTTTTAAGAAAATATCAAATTTCCTTTTCAAACATATTTTTCACTAAATTTGTTTTTGTTGTGTATCAAACATACTTATCTTGGTACGCAGGGAAATGAGAAAATAGATACCTTTTATAGGTTTTAGCTCACCTGAGCACAAAGTGCTTAAAGATGAACTTTTGTGATCGCCCTGTGTCCGTCGTCCATCCATCCGTCGTCAACAATTTGACTGTTAACACTAGAGGCCACAATTTTGGCCCAATCTTAATGAAACTTGGTCAGAATGTTACCCTTAATAAAATCCTGGATGAGTTCGATATTGGGTCATCTGGGGTCAAAAACTAGGTCACCAGGTCAAATCAAAGGAAAAGCTTGTTACACTCTAGAGGTCACATTTTTGGCCCAATCTTCATGAAACTTTGTCAGAATGTTACCCTCAATAAAATCTTGGAAGATTTCGATATCGGGTCATCTGGGGTCAAAAACTAGGTCACCAGGTTAAATCAAAGGAAAAGCTTGTTAACACTCTAGAGGTCACATATTTGGCCCAATCTTAATGAAACTTGGTCAGAATGTTACCCTTAATAAACTCTTGGAAGAGTTTGATAATGGGTCATCTGGGGTCAAAAACTAGGTCACTAGATCAAATCAAAGGAAAAGCTTGTTAACACTGTAGAGGCCATATTTATGAATGTATCTTCATGAAACTTAGTCAATCTTGATGATCTCAAGGTCCAGTTTGAATCTGGGTCATGTAGGATCAAAAACTAGGTCACCAGGTCAAATAAAAGGAAAAGCTAGTTTACACTGTAGAGGCCTCATTAATGACCATATCTTAATGAAACTTGGTCAAAATGTTGATCTTGATGATCTATAGGTCAAGTTCAAATCTGGGTCAGATGGAGTTAAAAACTAGGTCACTGGGTCAAATCAAATGAAAAGCTTGTTAACACTAGAGGCTATATTTATGACTGTATCTTCATGAAACTTAGTCAGAATGTTAAACTTAATGATCTTTAGGTCAAGTTCGAATCTGGGTCATGTCAGGTCAAAAATTAGGTCACAGGGTCAATCAAAGGAAAAGCTTGTTAACACTTTAGAGGCAACATTTATGGCAATATCTTAATGAAACTTGGTCAGAATGTTAATCTTGATGATCTTTAGGTCAGTAGGTCAGGTGCGATACAGGGCCTTCATGGCCCTCCTGTTTCATTTTGACAGCTCTACTTTCACTTTCATTTTGCAATTTTTGCACTTTTTTGTTATGTTTAATAATGATTTGTAATACTTTAAAATCCTGTGGTACCTGGAGAAATATATGTTAGACACACAATAATCGTAAAAGTAATGACAAAATACTTTTCATTATAAGCTGATACTTTCTATGAAATAGAAAACAGACAGTGAAAGTATTTATGGTACAGAACAAAATGTATTCATCAATCGTGACAGTATCTTCTACTTATTATGAACAGTTTGGTGTATTCTTTATGAAAACCCAAGGCTTATGTGGCATAAAAAAAAAAAAATCATCCAAGGGAAAGTTTCAAAAGACTTTACAAGTACCTTAAAAAAATTATTCCTCGACAGAAAACAAGAAAGCTTGTAGGTAAGGCATACAATTAACGCACTTGCAATAGGTCTGCTCAGTATTTAAAGACCTGGATCACTAACCTATTTAAACCTGCATCATGTCATGCAGAACTATTCTTTCAACAGGAAATATTACTTTACTATGACAAATTATTGCTGATTCAATTAAATAAAAAAATATATACTCCATACAGAAAAATTCACACTTAATTGTAAGTATGTCTTACTTTTCAATAAACTTCTCTAAATATTGAACATCATGGACTTCTTCCCACATCTATAACTACAGTTTGACTAATTTAACTTCTTATATTCTGATCTGTTTAAAACAGCTGCACATTTACACAGATAGATAATTAGTATGTTTTGATATGCTGATATGGATAATGATAATGCACTTTGCAGGCCTATTTAATTTTCTAAAAATAAGAAACAGGATAATGAAAGTAAAAACACTCATCCTTGTAGATCTACATTCATTTTCGAAAAAAAAAAAAATTTAAAGGAAGGTTTTCAGAAAATTTGTTACTTACAACTGTTATCACTCACATGAGGGGAAAAGTCACCTGACTGTTTTTTATCAATTATCTAACATCAGGATCCATTCAGAAAGTGTTTATTGCATGAATTAGATATTAATTTCTTTAAGTTCTTTGTTCTATTTTTTTTTTACTTTAGCTCAGCAAAGTCACACACTATGGGCCAGTCATCTAATATATAAGGAGTAATGTAATAACACAATTCATTTTGTAACAAAGCCTTAAGGTATTAGATCACTAATAGTAATGTTTACAAAATGGCCTTTGCTTGGTATATTCTGAAAGGTAACCGTGTTTTGCACTATTTTGCAATTTTTAAACACCTTTTACCGTGCCGTTTTTTATAAATTTTGTATAACTTATGGTATCTCCTCAAGCTCAAGTAGAGACAAATTTCAAAGTGATAGCCACTATCCAAAACGTTTGCAGAGAACTCATTTTACCATTAATTTTAATAAAAGAAACATCAAACTATTGGTAAACAATTATAAAACACGAAACAAGAGGGCCATGATGGCCCTATATCGCTCACCTGTTATCATTGCACTTGAGGACAAGAAGGTCCTCAGAAAAAATATCCAAGTCCAAAGGACATGAACAACAAAGGAAAGAAATTTAACCAAAAAGAAAAACAAAATTCTTACAAGGTACAGATATGTCAAAATACACCTAAAAATAGGAGGTACCATCCATGTTGTATAAAAGAAAAGTGGTCTTGGTTTTTCCCTACGGCCAATCATAAAAAAGTTACTAAAAATAGGTTATTTATAGTAATGTAAAAGGGAAGTAATTCAAAAGAAAATTATTGAATTTAACAAAAGAAGGATCTGCCAAATAAATCTGTTAACATAAATGAAATTTCAGATCAGTATCTTCATTAGTTACGGAGATATACCCATTTTAATTTCAAAAATAAAGGGAGGTAATTTGACATAAAATCAGTCCATAGTTATCTACCCTGATTGCCTCGGTCCAACTAATGACAATAATGAAATTTCAAATAAGTCCTGTAAGTACTTACTGATATAAATCCATTTTGATTCCAATCAGGGGAGGTAATCAGATATAAAATAACTCTGGAAACTACGAATGGATCTGATTTGTCATGGAATCCAAGATTTATTGTTGTTGAAGATATTTTGGAAGTTTGTAATCAAATAAAACCATAAATGAAGTCTCTATATGGCTGCAAAAGCCAAAATAGCCAATTTTGGACATTTAAGGGGCCATAACTCTGGAACCAATGACGGAGTCTGTCCAGTTTAAGAAAGGAACCAAGATCTTGTGGTGATACAGGTTGTGTGCAAGTTTGGTTAAAATCAATCATAAATGAAGTTGCTATTGTGCAGACAAGGTCAAAATAGCTAATTTTGGCCCTTTCAGGGGCCATAACTCTGGAACCCATTAGGGGATCTGGCCGGTTCAACAAAGGAACTGAAATCTTATGGCAACACAAGTTTTGTGCAAGTTTGATTCAATTCAAATCATAAATGAAGCTGCTATTGTGCAGACAAGGGCAAAATAGCTAATTCTGGTCCTTTCAGGGGCCATAACTCTGGAACCCATAATGGAATCTGGCCAGTTCAAGAAAGGAACCAAGATCTTATGGTGATATAAGTTGTGTGCCAGTTTGGTAAAAATCAAATCATAAATAAAGCTGCTATTGTGCAGACAAGGTCAAAATAGCTGATTTTGGCCCTTTCAGGGGCCATAACTCTGGAACCCATAACGGGATCTGGCAAGTTCAAGAAAGGAACCGAGATCTTATGGTAATACAAGTTGTGTGTAAGTTTGGTTAAAATAAAATCATAAATGAAACCACTATCGTGCAGACAAGAAATTGTTGACGCACGGACGCACACACGACGGACGAAGGGTGATCACAAAAGCTCACCTTGTCACTATGTGACAGGTGAGCTAATAAAAATGTCAATATCATTTTTTCTATGGTGCCTCAAGTAAACGGATTTAATGAGACAGAATTCATACTTCAACATTGAAAAAACAAGAGGACCATGATGGTCCTGAATCGCTCACCTGTTCCCACATGACCCAGTTTTGAGTATGACATCGCTTTTTCTATTATTTGACACAGTGACCTAGTTTTTGAGCTCATATGACCCAGTTTTGAACTTGACCTAGATATCATCAAGATAAAAATTCTGACCAATTTTCATGAAGATCTATTGAAAAATATGGCCCCTAGAGAGGTCAAAAGATTTTTCTAATTTTAGACCTAGTTTTTGACCGCAGTTGACCCAGTTTCAAACTTGAACTAGATATCATCAAGATGAACATTCAGACCAATTTTCATACAGATCCCATGAAAAGTATGGCCTCTAGAGAGGTCACAAGGTTCTTTATTATTTGACCTACTGACCTAGTTTTTGACGGCACGTGACCTAGTTTCAAACTTGACCTAGATATCATCAAGGTGAACATTCTGACCAATTTTCATGAAGATCCATTCAAGGGTATAGCCTCTTGAGAGGTCACAAGGTTTTTCTATTTTAAGACCTACTGACCTAGTTTTTTAGCCAGTTGACCCAGTTTCAAACTTGACCTATATATCATCAAGATAAACATTCAAATCAACTTTCATACAGATCCCATGAGAAATATGACCTCTACAGAGGTCACAAGGTTTTTTCATTATTTGACCTACTGACCTACTTTTTGACGACACGTGACCCACTTTCAAACTTGACCTAGATAGTGAACAAGGTGAACATTCTCACTAATTTTCATGAAGATCTCATGAAAAATATGGCCTCTGGAGAGGTCACAAGGTTTTTCTATTTTTATACCTACTGGCCTAGTTTATGACGGCACGTGACCCAGTTTCGAAACTGACCTAGATATCAAGGTGAACATTCAGACCAATTTTCATGAAGATCTATTGAAAAATATAGCCTCTAGAGAGGTCAAAAGATTTTTCTAATTTTAGACCTACTGACCTAGTTTTTGACCACAGTTGACCCAGTTTCATATTTGACCTATATATCACCAAAATAAACATTCAGACCAACTTTTATACAGATCCCATGAAAAATATGGCCTCTCGAGAGGTCACAAGGTTTTTCTATTATTTGATCTACTTACCTAGCTTTTGAAGACACATGACCCAGTTTCGAACTTGACCTAGATATCATCAAGGTGAAGGTTCTGACCAATTTTCATGAAGATCTTGTGCATTATATGGCCTCTAGAGAGGTCACAAGGTTTTTATATTTTTAGACCTACTGACTAGTTTTTGAAGGCACGTGACCCAGTTTCGAACTTGACCTAGATATCATCAAGGTGAACATTCTGACCAACTTTCATGAAGATCTAGTGAAATATATGGCCTCTAGAGAGGTCACAAGGTTTTTCTATTTTTAGACCTACAGACCTAGTTTTTGGCGGCACGTGTCCCAGTTTCGAACTTGACCTAGATATCATCAAGAAGAACATTCTGACCAACTTTCATAAAGATCCCACAAAAAATGTGACCTCTAGAGTGGTCACAAGCAAAAGTTTATGCACGCACGGACGACAGACGACGGACGATCCCTATGTGACAGGTTAGCTAATAAGGTCAAATGCTTTCTGTTTTGAATTTTGCTTACTCCATTTAAAAATAACCTTAGTGCAGACATAAAACCTACCTAAATTTCTTCCACAGTATATAATCTAAGAGTGAAATCAAAATAGAGAACTTTCACCGCGTGTAACTCAATATTTTTAAAGATGTGTAACTCTACCCCTTCTGTTTAAATAGTAAATTCACTTTGAACACCAAGAAATCACTTACAAGATTCATCTTTTTCCATTTTTGTACAAGAAATCAATAATAAGTCTTGAAAGAAGTAAAACCTTACTAGAATCAAAGCGCTCAAAGCGCTGATGGTGGCTGCTAATCAATGTTTAAAATATTACAAAGAAAGCGACAACTGAGGAATTGTTAATATAAACCATAAGAACTTTTTTTGCATTTTTTTAATATTCAGCTTTGGTTTCAAAATTAATCCTTTTTCACTGCCAGTCATTGTTTACATATACACTGATTCAGTCTTTAACGAACAGTTTTTATCCTTTTTGATTATTTGTGACGAAAACTACAACATAAATTGCATCGAAGATGTTTTATTATGAATAAATAATAGAAGCTTTTTCTACAAATCATTCAGCTTTTAAGATTTCTTTTTAAAGCTTTTGGGCAGTGTCTGTCATGACTTATTATACACACACGTGTATCTATGCATACATATAGTATCTTATATTGTACATTTGCTGAAGGAAGATTATCCGTGAGCTGGATTATTATTTAGAAAACATGCATGATTCTCACGACATTTCACATTGCAAACAATATCGAATGAATCTTAACTGAATGTTCTTTTATTTTTGTTCACTCTCGTATTGCTAAGCATGTTTTAGTATATTTTGTTCTTGATATAACGATGAACTGTACATGTTCAAGTTATATCCATAAATTACTGTCCTGTTCATAAATCATCTCACTAAATTTGCGCTAATTAGTATTAATTGGCAGTATCAACGCCAGAGGAAATCCATATTTTATTTATCGATTTTCTATAAATACCCTAATTAACATGTAGTCATATTTTTGCATGCTTGAAACGAAAACGAGACAATGCAGTCAAAAATTCAGTAACATTCTTAGATCACTAGGGTTGCATTAATATAATATCTTACAATTTGATAGCTATGACGAACATTTAAGTTTGTTCTGACATATTTGGAAAGTGTTACAACTTGCTGGAAAAGCTATCAGAGGTACAAACTGGTATTGTCTATGGACCGGAAATGTTTGGAAACTTTTCCGTTGAAATTCCGTTTCTATTTTTAGCCGCGGATTATTGCTAGCAGAAGTCATTGTTCTTTATCAAATAAAGCCTTAAATTTCGGGAGTTATACATGTGACACTACGGTTAGGAAACATTTTTGAATTGTCAGTCTGGATTCCCAGGCTAAGTTTCTATATATATAAGCTACTTTTTCTACGTTATAAGCTACGTGACCTCTGGGGCAGTACTATGCAATAGCTAATCAATATCATCGCTCCAGTTCAGGTGATATGAGGTCATCGTTTATTCACGTGACCATAAATTTGCATATTTGTATTCATACACGTGGTTGTTTTAATTAAAACGTTGACTTCAGTTTGTATTGATTTTAGTCGCCGAATTTACATTAAAAATGGTATAAAGGCATATATTGTAGCTTTGCATATTCAGCACGTTGTGTTGATAATCGTTTACCTGGAAAGCTTGGAACTATTTTTGGTTGTGTTGTTAGGATGGTCTTAAGAACTGACAAGATTTCTCAAACTGAGTATTCTTTTCAACACCGGTGCCACCAAAAAGGAAAATAAGGAGGGGGGGGGGGGGGGGGGGGGGGGGGGAATTGGTCCCAGTAGGGCTTGAACCTACGCCTCCCTAAGAATTGCAGCAAAAGTAGGTTTCTGGTAGGAATTGAATATTCTTCAAAAAGGAGGTTCTCTATTAGTGATCTAATACCTTAAAAGTTTTTGATTATTAGCCAAGATAGGGTAACCTCAAAACAATTTATTTCCTTCGTTTTAAATCTTATTTAGGTTATTTAATATTTATACAAGGCTTAAAATAAAATATTATTTGTTTCCCCTTCAGGGTTTTTTTTTTTCTTTATAATAGGGGCCGTTTATAGGTCCCTTCCCCTCAGAAAATTCTTTAAAATCATGCAGTTTTCCCCAAAAATTGACTTTACATCAGATTTTTTATTCCCCTTTGCCCAAATACCGAGTTGTTTTTTTCCCCAAATCAGAGGCCTGGGCCCCTTCCCCTCCTGGTAAAAAAAACCCCTGCCCTCCCACGACTGATCCGAAGAAATGCACTGCAACTTAAAATATTTCATTGCAAGTTCCAGTATTTTTTTTCTTTTTTCTAAGTTCAACATTTCTAGGCTCTAATTGTTTTAAGACAAAAACAGATGTAAGTACAATAATATACTACTATAAATCATTATTGTCAAATTTTGCCCATAATTTGGGTTTACAATGTTTTACACCAAATACTGAAAAAAGTCAGGGAAAATCGGTACACTGTATGCCTGCAAACTAAAAACAACATTTGGTAGCCTTTAAACTCAAATTGTGACCTTAACCTTAAACCTACAGACCAGATTCATTTTCTCTGATCATCATTACCTACCTACAGGCCAAGTTTGAAGTCAATACTGTGAATGGTTAATAAAATATACTCCTGACACTGAAATATGATGGACAAATTTGAACTTTCGAGTTCAGTTTGTGACCTAGAGTTTTAACTTACAGCCCAGTGCTCTGCACGTCTCATTGCCAGCCACCTACGTGCCAAGTTTCAATTAGGTCAATAATGTGCATGGATATTTAGTTAAATGATCCGGACAAAAAACATGATGGACAGTTATGACCTTCAAGCTCAATTTGTGACCCTGACCTTTGACCTACAGAGGCAGTTCCATCGCTCTGCACATTGCCTCATCACCATCTACCTATATGCCAAAGTTAAAGTCAATACCTTTTAAATTAATGGTTATTAAGTAATGTTACCAACACAAATAATGACAGATGGATGGATGCATGCGCAATTACATAATACATCTGCTTTTTTCAAAATTAGCATATAAGAAGTTCAAAGTCTGTTTGATAACAATGTTTTGTGTGATTTTCAGTTTTATTTACAGACAGAAGTATATACCCAAAGCTAAAGGTCTTCAATTCATGTAGTAGGATCATTTTTCATTTTATTTAATAATTACAATTTTGTGTTAAAATGCATTTCCCTTTGTTGAATTGGAATCATTAGCTAGGGGCCTGTGAAAATATTTGAAAAAAAAAAACTTTTACAGGGAGATGTTGCTTTTATGATATAAACTAAAAAATATTATGTTTTATAGTGGTCAATCTATTAGGCTATAACTAAAATTTAAAACTTTCTGGTGAGAACTATCTGTAAAATAAGTTTAAGCAAGATATTTTAAAACATAAAGGGCCTTTTACCACCACTGGAGTTTATAGAAAGATGACTAACATGAATGGCATTGTCATATTTTACTAGACAAAATATAACCAATCATTATATTTGTCAAAATATACCGTCATTTGTTCAGTTATATTACTTTATAACTAATTTTAAATAAAAAATATTTTCCCTACTTACCTACTGGTACCAACCCTAACAAGAATGGGTTGTAGCAGTGGAAACAAAGATATTTTTAAGACTGGCCA
This sequence comes from Mercenaria mercenaria, assembly GCF_021730395.1. NCBI lineage: Eukaryota > Metazoa > Mollusca > Bivalvia > Venerida > Veneridae > Mercenaria > Mercenaria mercenaria. Next base: position 23,566 of record NW_026462642.1, read on the forward strand.
AACTAAATACTTCCTTGTACAATAAACAAGCAGATTGTATCAGGTATCTGGTATCATAATCTGAACATCCTTTTTATGATGTATTAAGGTACAGTGCAAGCCATTGCATGTGAAACTTTTTAAGGCAGCTATGTTTTTAGCATATTGCATATTTATCATATCTATCAATAATTTCAGAAAAGAAAAGATTTTTGTATAAACTAGATGAGTGTCCCTCTTCCTGTCACATGCTTTCAAGACTGTAGGAGGAATAATTATTACGATAAATGCCAAATAAAATAAAATCCATAGTTGTCGTAAAATGGGCATAACTTTGTAAAATAAGTGAATGAAGTATTGCCATGCAATACAAAGTCCCCTACTGGAAGGCACCTAATTTTCTCTACTGCAGTATAACATAATGAACTGATATCTGTCAATGATGTATAAACAATATTGTACTACATATACAATATGTTATAACAACACACTCTGATAAAAATGTGCATATATAAAAACCCACAGTTGTCTTCATATTGAATTTTATTATAAAAATGTTATCATGTAAGTTATTTATAGTAAAAGCAAAGGGAAATTAATCTTTAAAAAAAAACAAGAGTGCCAGAATGTCACAATATACGCCCGTCACAGCAAATTTCTTTACTCTAGCTGCTGTATTGCAAATGAATTTTAATTTTGTGGTTGTTTAGTAATCATTGTAAGACTTTTGTTTTCCTAAGTCCACAAAAAAAATTCCTTACCAGGTAGAGAGACCTTAAAATACACCTAAAATTTGAAAGTAACATCTATGTTGTACCACAGAAAAGTGGTCTTGGTTTTTCCCTATGGTCAATTATAAACAAGAGCACCGCCTTGCGGGTGCTGACGCTCATCTGATTTTTTTTAGTGTAATAGAAATATTGTCCTACCCATGATTTTCTAAGTCTAAAAAGGGCCATCATTCTTGCAAAAAGCAGGATAGAGTTATGTTTCTTGATGTACAGTGTCCACTTATGATGGTGAAAAACTGTTGCAAGTTTTAAAGCAATAGCTTTGATAGTTTATGAGAAAAGTTGACTTAAACATAATACTCAACCAAGAAAATGATTTTCTAAGTCCAAAAGGGGCAATAATTATTGCAAAAAGCAGGATGGAGTTATGTTGCTTGCTGTACAGGGTCAGCTTATGATGGTGAACAAGTGTTGCAAGTTTCAAAGCAATAGCTTTGATAGTTTAAGAGAAAAAGTTGACCTAAACATAAAACTTAACCAACAAATCTGATATTTTCTAAGTCCAAAAGGGGCCATAAATCTTGCAAAAAGCAGGACGGAGTTATGTTTCTTGCTGTACAGGGTCAACTTATGATGGTGAACAAGTGTTGCAAGTTTTAAAGCAATAGCTTTGATAGTTTAGGATTAAAGCTGACCTAAACATAAAACTTAACCAAGAAAACTGATTTTCTAAGTCCAAAAGGGGCAATAAATCTTGCAAAAAGCAAGATGGAGTTATGTTTCTTGATGTACAGGGTCAGCTTATGATGGTGAACAAGTATTCCAAGTTTCAAAGCAATAGCTTTGATAGTTTAGGAGAAAAGTTGACCTAAACATAAAACTTAACCAAGAAATCTGATATTTTCTAAGTACAAAAGGGGCCATAAATCTTGCAAAAAGCAAGATGGAGTTATGTTTCTTGCTATACAGGGTCAGCTTATGATGGTGAACAAGTATTTCAAGTTTCAAAGCAATAGCTTTGATAGTTTAGGAGAAAAGCTGACCTAAACATAAAACTTAACAAGGCAACGCCGACGCCGACGCCGACACCGACGCCGACAACCGCTCAAGTGATGACAATAACTCATCATTTTTTTTTTCAAAAAATCAGATGAGCTAAAAAGCTACAATATAAGTTATTTATAGTAACAACTAAGGGAAGTTAATCTTAAAAAAAAAAAAAAAAAAAAAAAAAAAAAAAAAAAAAAAAAAAAATGCAAGTCCACACAAAAATCTTCACCAGGTAGAGATTGGTCAAAATACACCTAATAATTGGATGTAGCATGCATGTTGTACTACAGAAAAGTGGTCTCGATTTTTCCCTACGACTAGTAATGAAGAAGTTACAATATAAGCTATTTATAGTAACAACAAAGAGAAGTAATTCTAAAGAAAGGAACTGTGCATTACACTTCCTCTCATGACGGTGTATAATTGTGCCAAGTTACATCAAAATCCCTCCATGCATGAAGAAGAAATGCTCCGGACAAAGTAATTCTTGTATCTGACCTTTGGCCTCTAAGTGTGACCTTGACCTTTGACCTAGGGACCTGGTTCTTGCACATGACACTCCGCCTTGTGGTGGTGAACATTTGTGCAAAGTTATATCAAAATCCCTCTATGCATGAAGAAGAAATGCTCCGGACAAGGTTTTCATTCTTGTATCCTTTGACCTCCAAGTGTGACCTTGACCTAACACCTAGGGACCTCGTTCTTGCGCATGACACTCCGCCTCTTGGTGGTGAACATTTGTGCCCAGTTATATAAAAATCCCTCCATGCATGAAGAAGATATGCTCCGGACAAAGTTTTCTTTCTTGTATCCTTTGACCTCTAAGTGTGACCTTGACCTTAGACCTAGGGACCTGGTTCTTGCGCATGACACTCCGTCTCAAGATGATGAACAATTGTGCCAACTTTCATCAAAATCCCTCCATGCATGAAGAAGATATGCTCCGGACAAAGTCATTCTTGAATTTGACCTTTGACCTCTAAGTGTGACCTTGACCTTAGACCTAGGGACCTGGTTTTTGCTTTTGCGCATGACACTCCGTCTCATGATAATGAACAACTGTGCCAAGTTTCATCAAAATCCCTTCATGCATGTAGAAGATATGCTCTGGACAAAGTCTGTGGAAGCCGCCCGCCTGCCCGCCCGCCCGCCATGGGCGTTCCCATAATACGTCCCGTTTTTCAAATGGGCGTATAAAAAAATCTATATAATATAAGTCCACAAGAAACTCTTTACCAGGTAGAGATAGGTTAAAATACACCTAACAAGAGTGCAAGAATGTCACAATATACACACGTCACAGCAAATTTCTTTACTCTAGCACCTGTATTTGCAAATGGAATTTTAATTTTGTGGTTGTTTAGTAATAACTAAGTGTTTTGTTTTTCTAAGTCCACAAAAAAACTCCTTACCAGGTAGAGATACCTTAAAATACACCTAAAATTGGAAAGTAACATCTATGTTGTACCACAGAAAGTGGTCTTGGTTTTTCCCTATGGTCAATTATAAAAAAGTTACAATATAAGTTATTTATAGTAACAACTAAGGGAAGTTAATCTTAAAAAAAAAAAAAAAAAAAAAAAAAAAAAAAAATAAAAAAAAAAAATGTAAGTCCACACAAAAATCTTTACCAGGTAGAGACTGGTCAAAATACACCTCAAAATTGGATGTAGCATGCATGTTGTACTACAGAAAAGTGGTCTCGATTTTTCCCTACGACTAGTAATGAAAAAGTTACAATATAAGCTATTTATAGTAACAACAAAGGGAAGTAATTCTAAAGAAGGGAACTGCGCATGACACTTCGTCTCATGATGGTGTATAATTGTGTCAAGTTACATCAAAATCCCTCCATGCATGAAGAAGAAATGCTTCGGACAAAGTCATTCTTGTATCTGACCTTTGGCCTCTAAGTGTGACCTTGACCTTAGACCTAGGGACCTGGTTCTTGCGCATGACACTACGTCTTGTGGTGGTGAACATTTGTGCCAAGTTATATCAAAATCCCTCTATGCATGAAGAAGAAATGCTCCGGACAAGGTTTTCATTCTTGTATCCTTTGACCTCTAAGTGTGACCTTGACCTTAGACCTAGAGACCTGGTTCTTGCGCATGACACTCCGCCTCATGGTGGTGAACATTTGTGCCAAGTTATATCAAAATCCCTCTATGCATGAAGAAGAAATGCTCGGACAAGTTTTCATTCTTGTATCCTTTGACCTCTAAGTGTGACCTTGACCTTAGACCTAGGGACCTGGTTCTTGCGCATGACACTCCTTCTCATGATGATGAACAATTGTGCCAACTTTCATCAAAATCCCTCTATGCATGAAGAAGATAGGCTCCGGACAAAGTCATTCTTGAATTTGACCTTTGACCTCCAAGTGTGACCTTGACCTTAGACCTAGGGACCTGGTTCTTGCGCAAGACACTCTGTCTCATGATGGTGAACAACTGTCCCAAGTTTCATCAAAATCCCTTCATGCATGTAGAAGATATGCTCCGGACAAGGTCTGTGGACGCCGCCCGCCCGCCCGCCCGCCCACCAGGGGCGTTCCCATAATACGTCCCGTTTTTCAAACGGGCGTATAAAAATTGGATGTAACATGCATGCTGTACCACAGAAAAGTGGTCTCGATTTTTCTCTACCGCCAGTGATAAAAAAGTTACAATAAAATCTATTTATAGTAAAACAAAGGGATGTAATTCTAAAAACAAGGGTGCCTCATGGTGGTGAACATTTGGTCCAAGTTACATCAAAAGCCCTCCATGCAGGAAGAAGAAATGTTCCGTACAAAGTCATTCTTGAATTTGACCTTTGACCTCTAAATATGACCTTGACCTTAGACCTAGGGACCTGGTTCTTGCGCATGACATGTTGTCTCATCCAGGGGAATATTTGTGCTAACTGATATCTAAATCCTGCTTTGCATTACAAAGTTATAGACCAGACAGGAAAAAAATCCTCTTGACCTTTGATCTCAAAGTGTGACCTTGACCTTTAAGCTAGGGTACTGGGTGTTGCGCATGACATGTCGTCTCATCATGGGAAACATTTATGCCAAGTAATATTGTAATCCCTTGATGGATGACAGAGTTCTGGATCGGACAGGGAAAAAACCTTATTGACCTTTGACCTCCAATTGTGACCTTGACCTTTGAGCTAAGGGTCTGGGCTTTGTGCATGACATGTTGTCTCATCATGGGGAACATTTGTGCCAAGTAATATTAAAATCCCTTCATGGATGGCAGAGTTATGGACGGGACAGGAAAAAAACTCTGTCGACCTTTGACCCCCAATTGTGACCTTGACCTTTGAGCTAGGGGTCCTGGATTTGCCCATGACACGTCGTCTCATCATGGGGAACACTTGTGCTAAGTGATACTAAAATCCCTTAATGAATGTCAGAGTTATGGACCGGACACGAAACAGACCCTGTTCATGCTATGTTAACATTTGACTGCTAAGTGTGACCTTGACCTTTGAGCTAGGGGTCTAAAAGTTGTGCATGACACATCGTCTTATTATGAGGTACATTTGTGCCAAGTAATATTAAAATCCCTTCATAGATGGGAGAGTTATGGACCGGACAGGAAAAAAGCCTTGTTGACCTTTGACCTCCAATTGTGACCTTGACCTTTGAGCTAGGTGTCTGGGTTTTGCGCATGACACGTCGTCTCATCATGGGGAACATTTGTGCCAAGTAATATTAAAATCCCTTCATGGATGAAAGAGTTATGGACCGGACACGAAATTGCGGACGGACGGACGGACGGAATGATGGAAAAGTGCATTCCTATAGTCCCCGAAACTGGTTTTCAACCAGTAGGGGACTAAAAAGCAAAACAGAGTAATGGGACCTGTGCAATGTTAGTCAGTTTATCACAGTGAACAAGTGTGCGAAATTTACATCCATTCTTTCCAGTAATTACCGAGATACTAGCTTAGATACAAAAACAACCAAATTGGGACACCAGACACTTACGCTGATGCATGAGAGAGTACAACAAGGCTCTCGGCTCTACCTATCCTTTGAATAGTTGAGCTAAAAATGTTTGTGAACTTATAATTTGTCACATAGCTGTATTTAGCCGTGGGGACACATATTTTCTTTTTAAAGCTGATCTGAAGTGGAACATAATATGTACAGACTACAGTGCATTATGGCTTAAAATCTAAATGGTATTATATTTTTCAGCAATTTTCCTTCATACTCACTTTGTTTACTCTGTCTCTGACCACACTCTGCACAAAACAGTTTCCCTGGAAGAAGGGGTGTGTTACATTTACAGCATTTTTCTTGTAAAATGGTAAATAGTGTTTGGTCAACTCTGGTTCCACAGCTCATGCAAAATTTCTGCCCAAACACCAACTCTGACTGACAAGGTGACCCATCATCTAGTTTCCCATTACAGATGACTACCAGATCAGTTTTTATTTCCTCCACCATCTTTGACCCACATTCCTGGCAAAATTTGCCTGGACCTTCAGCACCGCAAGTGCTATTGGAGCACTTCATTCTTGCTTTCTGAAGAAAAAAAACGGAAGAGAGTTATGTTAACAGTATGATATAACACAAGTTATTCCTGATTTCATATGAACAAAAGTATTTTAATATACTGTTTTTTGGACAGCTTGACAGTGTTGCCATATCGTACTACCATGTATCTGACCTTTGACCTCTAAGTATGACCTTGATCTTAGAGCTAGGGGTCTGGTTCTTGGGCATGACACATCGTCTCACTATGAGGAACATTTGTACCAAGTAATTTCAAAATCCCTTGATGAATGGCAGAGTTATTAACCGGACAAGAAACAGACACTGTTAACCTTTGACCTCTAAGTGTGACCTTGACCTTGGAGCTAGGGGTCTGGCTCTTGCACATGACATGTCATCTCATTATGGTGAACATTTATGCCAAGTTATTTCAAAATCCCTTCAAGGATGGCAGAGTTATGGACCATACATGAAACAGACACTGTTGACCTTTCACCTCTAAGTGTGACCTTGACCTTGAAGCTAGGGCTCTGGATCTTGCGCATGGCATGTCGTCTTATTGGTGAACACTTATGCCAAGTTATTTCAAAATCCCTTCATGGATGGCAGAGTTATGGACCAGACACGAAGTGTGACGGACTGAAGGCGGGACTGAAGGACCAGACACAAAGTGTGACGGACTGAAGGAGGGACTGAAGGACGCAGCCTATTTTATGTTCCCCCCTTTTTCTTCGAAAAAGGCAGGGGACAATAATGACACTGGGTTAAAGAGCAAAAAAATTTGATTTCTAAGTATAACAGGGACATTATTTATGGATTTCTGTAAGAGTAACACATCTTAAGTCACAGGATGTGGGTGACTATGAGGAACAATGTTTTAAGTTTAAATCAAATCCATTTAGTAATAAATGTGATACAGTGAAAGTGCACCAAAATTTTTACCTGTAATTTGAAGTATTTAAGAAAATAAGGGTGATAGATTTATGGCCCTAATGTCATATGATATGGGTGATGATGTAAAACAACTGTTTGAAGTTTGAATCAAATTCATTTATTAATAACAGAGATAGAGCGAAAACGCATTCAAACTTTTAACTGAAACTGTAAGTAACAAGAGCTGTCACTATTAGTGACAAATGCCCCCGAAGCGTGCCCAAGAATGCTACAGTTGTCTGCGAAAATATGCCAGATAAATTTAGGTATGAATGATTTTGTGACCTTGACCTGAGAGGCCCAGGTCATTAGCATGACACACCTTCTGAATATGGTTATCAAATCCCTTGATAAATGGCAGAGTTATGGACCAGACAAGAAACAGACCATGTAAACATTTGACTTCAAAGTGTGACCCTGGAGCTATAGGGATCTGGGTCTTGTGCATAACAGGTCATCTCATCATAGGAAACATTTTATGTCAAGTAATTTTAAAATCCCTTCATTGATGGCAGAGTTATGGAACGGACAAGAAACAGACCATGTTAACCTTAAATCCTCTAAAGTGTGACCTTGACCTTAGAACTGGGGTTCTGGATCTTGCGCAAGACACATCGTCTCATTATGGGGACCATTTATGCCATGTAATCACAAAATCCCTTGATGAATGGCAAAGTTATGAACCAGACACGAAATAGACCTTGTTAACCTTTGACTTCTAAGTGTGACCTTGACCTGGAGCTAGAGGTCTGGGTTTTGAGCATGACAAATTGTCTGAATATGGTTAACATTTATGCCATGTTATTTCAAAATTCCTTTACGGATGGCAGAGTTACGGACCGGACACAAAACAGACCCTGTTTACCTTTGACCTCTAAGTGTGACCTTGACTTTGAAGCTAGGGGTCTGGGTCTTGCACATGACACGTCATCTCGTTATGGTGAATTTTTATGCCAAGTTATTTCAAAATCCCTTAAAATTATGGATTGCAGAGTTACAGCCCAGATAAGAATTTACATGGACAGACGCACACGCCCCCACATTTGTGTATTTGGTGGTACTTTTCCGTCCGCACGCACTGACAGACGGACAGTGCGAATTTAATATGCCCGCCTTCGGGGGGACATTAAAAATGGACAAAGCTCTAGAGAAAAAGATTTTTGAAGTGTGACAGCTGAAAAAAGACCCATATGTTCAATGAACTGGAACCATTTGAACAACTTTGAACGAGGGCTACCCAGAAATCATTAGTGTAAAGTTTCATCAAAATCCATTCAGTGGTTTTGGAGATGTTGTTTAAAGAAACTCTTGATGAAAAGTGACCACGCCCTCTGGTGGCCATGTTTTTTGACGAATCAGAAAAATTTGAACAACGTCTGTAGAAGGTCACACAAGGACAATTTGTGTGTAATTATTTTAAAATCTAACTAAAAGTTTTATACAAAAAGATTTTCTAAGTTTCTACAATATACAATTAGGGAAACGTTACCATGCCCCTGGCAGCCACGTTTTTTGAAGAATCTGAATAATTTGAACAATCTTGGTAGAGGGTCACACAAGGACCATTTTGTGTAAAATTATTTTAAAATCAGGCTGCAGATTTTCTAAGTTTTTACTATATACAAATAGGGAAAAGTGACCACACCCCTCGCAGCCATGTTTTTTGACGAATCGGAATAATTTGAACAATCTTGGTAAAGGACCATTTATGTAAAATTATTCTAAAATCAGGCTAGCAGGCCACGTTTTTTGAAGAATCAGAATAATTCGAATAATCTTGGTAGAGGGTCTCACAAGGAAAATTTGTGTAAAATTATTTTAAAATCGGGCTAGCAGTTTCACACAAAAAGATTATTTTAAATTTCCACTAAATACATATAGGGAAAAGTGACGGTTTGAAGATTTTTCTATTTTTATCTCTGGCGGCCCCTATGTGCAAACAAGTGGAACCGTTTGAAAAACTTTGGTAAAGGACCAGCCAAGGAACATCCAGGCCAAGTATCATCAAAATCCATTCAGTGATTTTCGAGGAGATGTCATTTAAACACAATTCTTGATGACGGACGGATGACTTGACGGATGGATGCACAACAAACGACTGACATAGCATGATCACAATAGCTCACCATGAGCGCTTTGTGCTCAGGTGAGATAATAAAAATCAGTTTTGACCAGTTCCTAATGACAATCACTAACTAGAGATGCTTTTATAGAAAAGCGCATGCCTCCCCATAGCATAATAGTAATAGGCAAGTAGTCAATAGAGGATAGGAGCGAAAGTCAAAGAGACATTAATTTGATGGTTGGCTGCAATAAGGATCATCTACTCGGCATGTCCAATCATCCAAACATCCCATTAAGTTTCAACGTTCTGGGTCTAGTGGTTCTAAAGTTACGGATGGGAAATGCTTTTCCCTGTTCTGGCCCCTGCAGTATTTTTATCTGGCCAATTTGGGGCCGAAAATGGGCCCCATTATCCCAATGGCAAATAATATGTTTTTTTCCCCAATTTCAAAGCTAAAATTCCCAAGGTTAAATTTACTGTTTTTTTGTTGTTTTTTTTCAACATTTTCAAACAAGACTGAAACCTTAAATATTTGAAACACAAGACAGTTTGCTAACTTAATGCATAATATGGGTGGACGGATAGCTCAGTGGTTTGCACACTGGCCTTCCAATCCTGAGGTCGGGGGTTCGATCCCAGGCAGCTACTCGGGAATTTTCAGAAACGCTTTTCAGTGTTTCCCACCCAACTAGAGGTGTACTGGTCAGGAACCCAGGCAATCCTTGCGTGTATCAGTGCTATACACTGGGCACGTTAAAGAACCAGGCTGTCTATTCGAAACGAGCTAGGCTAAGTTAGCCGGACAATCCTGTATCTGTCGTGGGGGCTTTGTCTCACTCTGTCCCTCTGGTCAGATCGCTCTGTGTCTGTACTAGCAGAGGATAAATTATACGCCCTGTGTGGCTGCATTTGAACTATGTAAAGCACCTTTAAACGTGAAATTGATCATGAAAAAGGCGCTATATAAATCTGGTATAATAATAATAATTATGATAAATTTTAGCAATTCTTTTCTTAAATGTGACATTTTAATAAAAAATATGACTTAACAATTCCCAATTTAGGCATTTTACAAAGCATTTTTCCCAACTGTAAAGGCCCTGGCCCCATTCCCAAATTAGTGGGGAAAAACACTGCCCTGTGACCTTGATCTTTGATCAAAGTGACCCCAAAAACAAATAGGGTCATCTACTCTGATAGGTCAGTTAAAACTCCTGATGTCATGATAAAGTTATGAATTGATCGGAAATGAAGTGGTGGGGAGGGTGGAGATATTCCACGCATGTGCGTGTGTTTTCGCTGCCAAGATGGGCTCAATCCACATCCAATGGTTGAAAAAATGGTGTAAGAGCTACCTTGTCTTTTTTACTATCATCGACAAATTCTGGATATTTTAAAGAAGAATTTAAATCGAAAGCTGTAGGTTATTTGGTCCCAAATGTAAAGAATTTCAAATATGAGAAATAACAGCCAAATCCCGAAAGCTATATGGTACCTGTGTTACTGACCTGCTGATGTTCACAGGTGGCAGTACCATTGTTTGGTGTAGTGATATGCCGTCAGAATGCGTTTGAGTCGCCGAAATGGCGATATCCTATGTTCCACATTGTTTGACAAATGGAAATATAGCAGACTTTACACCTTCTAATAAAGTGCTGCTTTGATAGTTGGGATTTTTTAAGGGTTGTATCAGAGGTCTTGTGAAAAAGAGGTAAATTTTATTTACCCTCACTTTGTGAAACAATGAACATAAGCTCTGTAGAGCTTTTGAGTGACCCTATTTTAACAACAGTTAAAACCAATAATACCTTCCCCACATCAATTTGCTGGTACCCATTTACAGATCGGTCAACTAAGGCAATCGTGATAAAGTGCCTTGCCCAAGGACACACCGCAATGGGCGTAGCCAGGAATTGAACCCGGGACCTTCACCTCCATAGAAAAGCGTCTTAGCCCTCTCAACCAATGCGTCCTATGTAGGGCGGGGATATAAGGGAACGCCTGAGAATGTCAGATTTTTTTTCAGGGTTGTATCAGGTGTCTAAGGGGGTTGGCAGTGGGGCGGCCAATCAATGATACTGCCACCTGTGCTGACGTTACCGTACTGGTTGGGAACCAGTAGCCGGATAGGACCAGTTTCCAGACACATGAAATAACCGCTTTATTTCGGCGTTATTCGCGCAGTTGTTTCATCTGGATCATTTGGATGTTTGTTCTTCATGTCTAGGACAAACCACTGTTTTACAAGGCTGTATAATGTTAGTTTTTAACATGATACCTCACCTGTGTTTACAAAACAACTTTCAGTCTTAAAGGGGCATGAGGATAGCACTGTGCATGCGCAGTAGTTAACATTTGTCAAGGTATCAAGTGGGGAAGAAATAACTAGAACTGACACAGGAGTGACGAATACCCCCACAATACGGTCTTGTAACAGAAGAATGGCAACCATAAGAAAGACATGGCCACGAGAAGGTGCAATTTAAATTGAACTTGACCTGTATTTTATGATGTTACACCGGTGTAGCAAAATTTATCTAAATCTGTCAAGCCTTCTGTGAGTTACTGTCCGGCAACCATGAGTTTGACAAGTTTTAAGTTGGAAAGGGGCCATAACTACATATTAAATTGGTAATTTGTAGCCAAAGTCGAACTTTACCTGTATTTTATGATGTTACACCTGTCTACCAAAAACATTTAAATCTGTCAAGAACTGTCACTGGAGTGTTTAATGACTGTAATAAAACCCTTCCAGGCACATAGAAGTTATGAAGCAAAAACCAAATATCTAACCTTTGACCTTGAATTGTGACCTTGACCTTTGACCATCAGGCATAGGTGATGTGTTCAACATGTTATCTGGTCTTGAGGAATAATAATGTAACAGTGCTCGCGCAGCCAATCAATAAAAGTCGATTAAAACGCAATTTTTGGCGACAGAAAATGGCGATTAATTAATACAAATGCTACAAAAAATATTGCAAAAAATTGTCCATAAACAGCTGGAACAGACATAGTTTTATAGACAAAAACGTGCGAAGTCGGTAGCAGGAAGTGTATTTGCCCAGAGGCATAATTACCCCCTCTAAACGGTGACTTTGACATGCTTAACTGAACACAGTCTGCTGTTTATTAAATGGCCAGTAATTATCGGCAATTAGCGTGACACCTTGTGTCAGTTTTGTTGTTCACAGTTTGATCTCGGTTGTTTCTTTAATAAATACATACTGTTATATGACTGAAATGAAGATGCATAAATGTTTGATTATTCAAAGCCTATGATAAACATGAATAATGATACATGTACCGTATTTTCCCTAAGTCTTGGGACAGCATAAATAATTTTTTTTTCACAGTCCGAAGACTTAATTCCCAAAAAATAATTATTTTGAAAAATGTCCCAAAAATATGGACACAATAATCGTCATCGGGCAGCATCCCCCACCTACCCGTGTTGAAAGCGGAAAAAAAAACTTAACGATTATCGGTAATTATTCTGTTGATAAACAAAGTAATTGGCCTTGTTTTCATCATCAATTAACACCCCCTCAAAGAGCTAAAAGAAGTGTTTCGGTATCATGACATTAGAAGTGGTGATCAAAGTGGTATAGTTTCCCCGAGATTTTCATGGCATTACATCATGCTTTCGCGCCATGTTGCACATCACTGTTTGATCATACTGCCTCGGTTCTTTAAAGTGCTGAGAAGTAGATCTAGTGCTGTAAAAATCAATAAAAAAAAAAGCTTCTTTTGAATTTGTTAAAGCGAATGTGCAATATATTACGTATAAACTGTCAGGTAAACGTGTCAAACTATAATAGCTGATATTTACCTCTGTGACCTATTTACCCTCAAGGAAATTACAAAATGGTTTGAGAAGAATATCTTATTATAAAGTGTCATGTCAAACAAGAGCACCGCCTTGCGCGTGCTGACGCTCATCTGATTTGTTTTGTATAATAGAAATATTGTCCTACCCATGATTTTCTAAGTCTAAAAAGGGCCATCATTCTTGCAAAAAGCAGGATAGAGTTATGTTTCTTGATGTACAGTGTCCACTTATGATGGTGGAAAACTGTTGCAAGTTTTAAAGCAATAGCTTTGATAGTTTATGAGAAAAGTTGACTTAAACATAATATTCAACCAAGAAAATGATTTTTCTAAGTCCAAAAGGGGCAATAATTATTGCAAAAAGCAGGATGGAGTTATGTCGCTTGCTGTACAGGGTCAGCTTATGATGGTGAACAAGAGCTGCAAGTTTTAAAGCAATAGCTTTGATATTTTAAGAGAAAAAGTTGACCTAAACATAAAACTTAACCAAGAAATCTGATATTTTCTAAGTCCAAAAGGGGCCATAAATCTTGCAAAAAGCAGGATGGAGTTATGTTTCTTGCTGTACAGGGTCAGCTTATGATGGTGAACAAGTGTTGCAAGTTTTAAAGCAATAGCTTTGATAGTTTAGGATAAAAGCTGACCTAAACATAAAACTTAACCAAGAAAACTGATTTTCTAAGTCCAAAAGGGGCAATAATTCTCGCAAAAAGCAAGATGGAGTTATGTTTCTTGATGTACAGGGTCTGCTTATGATGGTGAACAAGTATTCCAAGTTTCAAAGCAATAGCTTTGATAGTTTAGGAGAAAAGTTGACCTAAATATAAAACTTAACCAAAAATTCTGATATTTTCTAAGTACAAAAGGGGCCATAAATCTTGCAAAAAGCAAGATGGAGTTATGTTTCTTGCTATACAGGGTCAGCTTATGATGGTGGACAAGTATTCCAAGTTTCAAAGCAATAGCTTTGATAGTTTAGGAGAAAAGCTGACCTAAACATAAAACTTAACCAGGCAACGCCGACGCCGACAACCGCTCAAGTGATGACAATAACTCATCATTTTTTTCTTCAAAAAATCAGATGAGCTAATAAAACTTACATGTATCGGAAGGGGATTCAATTCCTCATTGATTTATGTAAAAATTATCAATTAATATATCCAAAATTACGCATTTTCTGGTGATTTAAACCTATGTATGTACTGTGCACGATTAAGTACAGTACGCCAATATGCGCAACCGATAAAACCAATATCGTGTGCAGTACGCCAATATACGCAAGCGATAAAACCAATAACTTTACACGACCGTGTACTGTGATTTATCCTCCATTATTTTGGTCCTTCGAAGTTTTGACATTAAAATTGCCCCGTCACAAATAAAAAAACAATCTGAACGTCAAATTATTTTGACTAATATTTAGGGGGCCAAAATTACTAAAAGGGGGACGAGATGACCAAAAGGGGATGAGTTGACCAAATTTTATCATGAGGGAGACGAAATGACTAATTTTGGGGGACGAAATTACCAAAATTATCGGGCACGAGTTGACTGGGGGACGAGTTGACTTGTAGTTCAATAACATTAAGGTACTTCCGCCATCTTGAATTTAGGGTGACCTTCATTTGAGGTGTGAAAATATAGTGAACAAAAGCTTTCACATGCAGCTGTACATAGGACAAAATAAAATATAAATGTTTTAAATAATAAAATATTATAAGTATGGAATAGTTCTGGTGAAAAGATGAAATTTAAAACGGGTATTTTATCAAGAATTTTAAAGGTTTGCTTTCGTTTTTTCATATTTGTCACATGTTTTCGCGATCGTGATTTTCGGACTTTTTTATCCTTTCTTACAAGATTTTCTAGTACAATCGAAATAAAAAGCCAACAAAAGTATGCATTTAATAATAATATGATGACTCCTGCAAAAGTAACTCTTATTTTGAAGCATTTTTTTTGTGAATAAAAACATGTGACCTTTAAATATTCAATGATTTCTTGTATACGGCTAAATTGAGCATTTCAACTCTCCCCACCCACATTGTTACAATGATAAGTGAACATTAGTGTAAGTCCATCTATTGCTAAGTGACAGTGTGTATAGTTGCTAAAAGTTGCAGGAATATGTAATAAAAACAAAGTTTAAAGTGTTTATTATGCATAATTGTAAATACCACCCCCCACCCCCCCCCCCCCCCCCCGCACCCCAGTGAAAAGTGAAAAAAATCCCCCAAATCTGCTCGTCGTGCGCTATTTTCTTCCCCCAATGACAGGCTGGGGCCCCTTCCCCCCAGTCATAAAAAAAAACCTGCCTGCGGTAACTACCAAAATTACTTAACGTAACTTTCTCACACATACGTGATTGTATATTTATAAATTATAAAAACAATCGAAATATTTGCTTAATCACGATATATGCAAACATTTCTAGACAATCTTGAAACATTTGGCCACAGTATTTCCGCATACTGGTCCAGGACAAGTTCGATGTGTATAGTGATTCCTTATTAGATTTTTTATGCGTCGTAAACTAACCAATTTGTCTATCGACTTTTTAATATACAATATGAGAATTTATGCATGTAATAAATCGCAGAAAAAATGTACAGCCAAATATGTTAGGAGGTAATATAATTTGTATACAACTGTAGATAACTACGAAACATTTTACAAAATGCAATCAGTTGAACTAACTTTTATGTATCTTGGTTCTTCGTAAAACAATGATATTTTTTCACATTTTCATAGATTTAAACTGATAATAAATGTGTATTGAAATTCCGGCATAGAAATGGACACTGACTTTACATTAGTGATTACTGCGGTGTTGACAGCGGAAGCAGCGGTCCTGTACTAAGACTGTCTACGAAACCAAGGATAACGAGTTCTTTATCTGAAAATTACGAATATTGGGATCAGTGTTCAATATACACCTGAAAATAATAGACTTGCTATTTGCCGTATGATTTGCCGAGTGCACACTTGTTTTCTATCGTCGTTAATATAAAGTAGACTAGTAAATATTCGTACATATGCATAATCTCATAAACATTTCTTTAATGTATGTTCTCTGAAATTAACAAATAACTGGCTCAACTGAGACACCATACTTTAAACATTGATTCTCCACTAAACATGTAAATTAAAATGTCAGAAAACTCAAAAATGAACTTTGGCCAAAATAACTTTTAAGTACATTATTTTGAGGTTTAATGTTTGAATAACAGTGATTGAATACTAGATTTTCTTAGCTTTCGTAGACAAAGTTGAAATTTAGGTTGAAATCAGGTCATCCTAAATACTTATTTCATTTTAAATAGATACGTTACTAATCTATTGTTTAACTAAAAGCACCTGTTTTATAACATGAGCATATGCATGTCTTATTTAGCTTGTGATTTACATTCACACAACTATTCTGCTTAAGGAATTGCTAAATCGACGAACTTGTGTACATTTTCGAAGAAATATTTTCAGTTTATCTTTGTATACCAAACAATGTTTAAGATTTAGTTCTCAAATTAATCAGTGCTTTCTTTGCTGTTTTAATATATACAAATGAAAGCTGTAAGATACAATAATACAACCAACATTTAATGTCTTGATGCTGACATAATTTAGCCTGAACAAAATTGTTAACATATCTTCAAATCACTATTTGTAATCAAAGGTCATTAAAATGGTAACGTATCTATTCAAATAATAATATCCTTTTAGAAAGATGTGAAATATTAAAACCATGAACAATGAAAACAAATTTACTTGCTAACACTATAAGAATATTCAATGTAAGTGTTTAAAAGTAGTTTTAGATTAAAAAACGGACACATACTTTCAATTTTAATGTTTCAAGTGGTGGTAACGTATCTATTGTCTATTTTTGCATAGATTTTAACTTAGCTCCAATTAATTCAAATGCTTGGTCCTTTGTGATCTGCCAATAAATGTAGAGATGCTATTTTACAAATGACGTTAGTTAATGTAACCCACAAGTCGTCAGCAAGTTTTTGCCACTTATACTTCACATCCTGCTTGATGACCATATCAGCTAAAGAAATGAGGCAAATTTCACATTTCATGACTTCACCTATAAACCATTAGTTGATGTAGATTTGTGACGTTTAACTGTTTCTTTTTTCTCATGGCAAGGCCAATGCATTTCGGCTCCGAGTTCGCCATTTTTATGAAAATTTTTGAAATTAGATTGTTTATTTTTTTATTTGCAAATTATAACATTACGACGCATAGAATGGTTATGTATTTTCTAATTATTGCCCCTAACACGGCCCTGTTTCTGAATCAAAGATACAACTGATATTAGAAATTTATCTACTGTTAAAGTTTTATAATCTATACAAAAATATAAAAGAATATCTAGTCGTATCCTGTAGTAAAGCACACTACTTAATATGAAACAGATACTTTACAATAAATGATAGATACGTTACCAATAGTGACATTGGCACAGTTTTTTTATTTGACTGTAAATTATGGTAACCAAGTTCTAATATATACATATATTTATATCATAATATTACCAGGTAAATACAATATTTTTTTTTTCATTACTGTATACAAAGCTCTAGAAAAATTATACTTACCATGTTATCCAGGTTCGAATCAGTTCAATATCCAAGTTTTAAGTAAAATAATCATAAAAATGGATTTCAAAACAATATGTAGCTTCCCTCTCGTACTGTGACAGAAAAATAATCACACAACATTATTAAAACACGTGAAAAAGTCAACCAAAGGCTCGATCAATAAAAATCGGTAACGTATCTATTGGTAACGTATCTATTATGCAAAAAAGAAAAATTAATTTATAGATCCATTTTTGTTGTCACATTTACAAAAAAGACCTTCAGTCACGTAGAAAATGTGTGAATGTTTAATGTGTATCAATATTTCTAATGGACTTGTAATGGTAAATGATACTTGGTTGGAAAGAGTAGTAACGTATCTATTCCGATTTAAATGATTATTCACATAATGTTGCCTGTTAGACAATATCATTGCTTTTGCAATTGCATGGTATAAAGTTTGATTATTACAAGGAGAAACATAACAACTTATGGTTTTTAAAACATAATATTAAAGCATATCAGGTGTATGCATGTGGTTCTCCGGCTTCTCCAAAGTTTGGTAACGTATCTATCCGATTTTCAAGGGACAAAAGTTTAGCAGCCACACTTTATGCAAAAGCCTTTTTATACAGGTAAAATGTCTTTCCACTCCATTTTTGAAACAAATAGGTAGGAAAATTGAGCTTATTGCTAGTCAAACACAAGAGTAAAGTGACATTATTTTAGCACAAATGTATGCATCCGAGCGGAGGACAAGGCAAAATCATCCATATGAAGCTCATTATGAAGTTGTAGTTCGCTCAAATGTGTCAAACACATTATGATTTGATATGATTCTACTTACTGTACAATAGTTTGACATGTATAAAAGTTTAAACATACATTGTTACAGTTGTATTAGCAAATGTACACGTGGGACTGGATTTTCACTAATTTGCATGTTTAGTGGAGAATCAATGTAAAGTAAATTCAGTTTATTCACCACGAGGTTCAAAACGCACGGGAGTCTTGTGATAGTACATGCCTTTAATTTCACATGGTTGAAGTGTAAACAAATAGTTAAATTTGCTTCGTTTTATTTCTCACGGAAAAGATCGGACAGTTTTTTTATATTGGAATAATTATAGAACATATATGCAATTTAAAGCTGAAAGTTGATTGTTTTCTACAGGACGTAAAACTGACACAAGTAAGCACTTTTACCTTTTCAGCAGTGTTCCTCAGGTGAACTTTGACATTGTTTACGAAGAGAAATCAGTTTTGTGTCATCTTGAAATGCGTTGTTCGGCTAAAACGTATAGTTCTCGGAAAAGTTCTAAAATGGTTTATTTTGGAGATTTTTGTTTTATTTATAAATTCAACACAATGTGCAATATTTCCAATTTTTGAAAATGATTGAAATTCAACTTTATTTTACTTTTAGAAAAAGTTCCGATCTTTCATTAATATTTTGCCAGCGGATGCTTACAAATTTTAAGTGAAATGGCTTTCTTGTCCAAGAGAGGTGTGTAAAGCGAAAAACTATCATTACACATTGCGTTTATTCTTTAAATGTGAAGGATCGGTAACAGATTAAGGAGATCGGACAGTGAAAAACTATGCTAAATGGATTGATCAGGTCGGCGTGACGTCACATCCGGAGCAATCGATTATGCAAATTACCTTGGAGGTGAAAGCAGGACCTCGCAATTCGTAGCGAATTAACTAGCGGTGTGGGTTGTGATGTTTTCATTCTCAAATAAAACAAATCAAGAGTCATCTTTTTTATCATCTGCAGTCCTTACGCTATGGTACAATCTATATATTTTTCAAAAAAAGTAGGGTTTTTGTGATAATTGATTTTGTGGCATTTTAAAACGGTCTGGAAAAAGTGACAGATTATGTATTGTCTGCTCTACGGATCAGATATAATTAAAACAAGTTCCCAAGCTTATTCAACATTTTCTCAGTTTGCTATATATATATTAATCTAAACTAAATATCTGAGAACAAAACATTTTTTTTTATTCAACTTCTTTGCTTGAAATCGTAGCAGTTGTTTCTTTCATCTCTTTCAAGTGTCTTGAAATTATTAAATAAATAGTAAATTAATTTTCTGATATTTTTATGTCTTTTTAAAATTTTAAATAAGCTGATTTTCTAAATGTTTTAATGCTCTGAAATAATTATATTGTTGCCATTTTCTGAAATGTACTTTGTGCGATATATTTTATTTAGTTAATGTAAAATGCTATAATGTCGAAGTACATTAAGTATGAAAGTCATTTAAATAAAGTTGAAAACTTATACTTTATTCTATATGTAATCTTACTGCAGACATTTTTTTTTTTGAAGAAGAAATGTCCTTCCAGCCAAAAAATTGTTTGGTGAATTAATTTTAAAGTTTCAAATGAACTAAATGTTCGGGCATGTGTATTGGTTAAAGTTTTTTTATGTAGTAGCTCTATTAATCCCTTTGTCAATTGACAGGCAAATAACAATAATGTGCATCTTCCAAATATCATAAGACCCTGAAGGCATACATCAAACGGATAAGACAGGAAATTACCATAAGGCCCCGAAGGGGTACATCAGAGGGATAAAACAAACAGGAAATCAATCTATTAATAAGTGATAGTCATTAGGAACTGGTCAAAACTGATTTTCATCAATATACCACATACTGATTGGTTTCCATAGTGATTTATGACTGGAATGAATGCTTTAATTTTGTGGTATGTGGAAGCAGTCAATTGTGACAGTCTAACAATTAACCAAAAAAAAATGGATATTGAAAACTACAAGATATGACTAACATCATTCTAGACAAAGCGTGCAAATTATCGTTCTCAGTTTTAAATAATTGACAAAACAGAGATCAGTATTTTTTTTAGTATTTTCGTAATTGGAAGTCATCAATTTATTGATACGTCCTGGCTTTTCGTAAAAAAGAAACTAGCATGCAGTTATTATATATATCATTTTATCTCCGCGTGTAACACAGTAGCTCTAGATGTCATATTACATTTAAAACGATTGTAACATATAAAAAACCACTTTGTGTTATAAATGCTATTGTGATCCTGATACACTTCGAGGGAGAAAAAAAATCCCTTATCCAATATTTACGTATAATGTGCTATTAAGCTTTAAATTATGACACCTCTCATTAAATTTCATACGAATGAGAATTTAGGTAAGATGTGTTGATCTGATTAAATTTGGAGTGACTGAATCACTTTTGACACCACAGTATAAGCTATCTGGCTTTAAGAACTGTTTTAATGGCAGGCTACTAAATAGAACAAGAAAAGTGAAACGAATGGAGAAACCTAATTAGATGAAATAGATTTTCTGTTTTATTTACTTAAAAAGACCTCCGATTTTTTAAATTATAATTTTCATCCAGTCTGTCACAAATACGAGACCTTGCAGCTTACACGGATCAATGATGAATATCACGTCTGAAACCTAAAAAAGAAAGGTTTCTTTCTCGGGAGTGATTTCTGGAACATCATGCTACATTATAAATTCACTGACTTATTAATATTGCCCAAAATTTTACTTTAAGCAAAGAAAAACAACCAGCACTAGTGAAACATGGAACGCTTTTCAATTACAATTTAGCGTTTGCTGTCACCTCCGCTTGTTGCTACACAACGCGACACACTGAAGTGCCCGGATATCCGACCTGATCAATATCTCTAACCACAAATAGGGAGACATACATATTTCAGTAAGGAAATCTGAGGTAAAAGAACAATCATATATTTTATGTCCTTGCATTTCGAAAGCTGTTACCAGCATTCTGATTTTTCACATGGAAATTTCTAATTTCAATTTGCGGAAGTACCTTAAACTTTCACAGGGCGCCTTTCAATATTTGGACGTTCAACATGTCGGACTATGTGAAAAGTCAAAATCGTAAAATATTGAAGTCCGACGTTTATTTATAGAACTAACTTACTAAGTTGACTTGCAATTTTGTACACACAAAAAAAACGAAAGTACAAACTAATTTATAATTTTCGCTTTTTCTATAATTAAAGTCAAAATAAATAAATTTAAACTACATAGAACAAAGCAGATAAAAAATCACTGTCTTACAACATTTTTTACCTGTTACATCAAGTTTTCGGTGACATTTTTCTTTGTATGTCTACGTGAAATATAACCCCTGCAAAAACGAAAGTAGAACTAGATGGCGCGTAGAGAATGCCATTTAGCGGTAATGACTAATTGACGGAAATATGATTAGTGCTGAAAAAAGAGTCATTTTCGCGAAAAAGTTACTGTAAGGGGCTGTAAGGTCTGAAGCACACAGCTTACTATGAATTGCAGTTGATAAGTCCTGTTTCTTGTATAAAATTAGTCTGGCTACCGACTAGATAATCTTTTTTTTTAGAAAAAAAAATTCTGTTATATATTCTGACTTCATTAATCTTGGGTCTGATTACCTAGTCTGGTTAAATCGGTTAGAGCTTGTGACCGATATCTCATGATAAACCGTTAGCTAACCGCGATCACAAGTATGGCACACTGCAATAGATTTCTCCTGTGGATAGAGATCTTAATCAGCATTTAGTTTACTTACTTACTTACTTAGTCGTTGAGGCCGGAACATCCTCTTCTGGACGCTAAGCTATTTAGATTCTTAGGCCCTTTTGGCAATTATTTTCCCATATTGGCATAATATTCAGTTTTCACTTTTTGTTGTTTTATCTCTTATTTAGTAATTCACTCACTTTTATTCTTTTTCAGTCGATTATTCACAGTACATTTATTTACACAACACAGTTAAAATTTAAAATTATTCACACTGATGGATAATTAGCTTCTTATAGCTTTCTGACCTGTAAAGCACTTATCTGTCACTTGTATCATGATAAAACACCTATCACTTCACATTTAATTTTAGTATGGGTTGTAACATTTGGCATGAAACTTATAATCGCCTGTCCAGTGTATATTTAACCTAGCCTTAAATGTATTTAGAGTTTGTGCTTCAATGACACTATTGGGAAACGAGTTCCAGCTGTCTACAACACGATGCGTAAAAGCATTTCTTCTAATATTTACTCGCGCTCTAGGTTTAAGTAGTTTCGATTGTGGCCTCTTGTATTTGTTTCTTCCCTGACAGTTAACATGTTAGTGGCTGTTATGTCAAGTTTGTGCATAAGTTTGTAAACCTCAATGACGTCTGCCCTAGATCTCCTATATTCTAGCGTTGGTATTCGTAATCGTATCAACCTATCACTGTACTCTAACCCATGGATGTCTTTCAACATTCTTGTGGCTCTTCTCTGTACGTTTTCAATTAAAATAGCTTGCTTTTTAAATCTTGGTGTCCAAAATAACTGAAGCATATTCGAGATGGGGGCGCACATGTGACTTATAAAGTTGCAAAAACATCTCTTTATTCATGAAGGTAAAGTTTTTGAATATCAATCCTAGGTTCCTATTGGCAATATTGACCTTGGAGTTTATATGTTTATCAAATGTCATCTTGTCGTCAAAAATTACTCCTAGGTCTTTTTCCTCTTTCACTTGTTTGACTTTCGCTATTTTGTTTTCATTATCCTTCATAAAGTATTCATTGCATGGTTTATTGCCGACGTGCATCATTTTGCATTAAACAACATTTGCCACTTCGAGGCCCATTCACATGCATTGAAGATATTATCTTGTAGTCTTTCTTCATCATCAAAACTTTTCATGACTGAATACAGTTTGGTGTCATCAGCAAAAAGTTTGAACGCACAGTTCACTTGTCCACTTGTAACCTTCTGCCATTTGGAAATGGAACCATTAACTTTAACCCTTTGCTGCCTATTGTCCAGAAAGTCTTTAATCCAATTATATAGATTACCCCTAATACCAATACTCCAGATTTTTTTCAACAGTCTCTTGTGCGGAACCTTATCGAAGGCCGCTTTAAAATCTAAGTAAATGATATCAACGTCATACTTCTCATCAATTGCAGTAGTCCAATCTCCAATACATTCCAATAATTGAGTAGTGCATGACCTGCCTTTCCTGAATCCATGTTGGTGATTTGACAGTTTATCACTATTTTCAATATGTTGAACTATGGCATTACGAATGATCTTTTCCATTATTCTACAACAGATTGATGTGACACTAATTGGTCGATAGTTTTCAACGTTAGTTTTATTCCCACTCTTATGTATTGCTGCGACGTTGGCATCTTTCCATTGTTTAGGCAGTTTTCCTTCACCTAAAGATTTTCTAAATATTCTTGTTAAGATTCCGCAAATTGTATCTTTACATTCATATATAATTTTAGGGTGTATCTCATCTGGTCCTTGTGATTTTACAGGTGGTCAGCACATGAGCTGAGATTCAGTTTTGTGTTACAGTTTAATCTGGCTAGTTTTAATAATAGGCAAAAACATCAGAAAAGTCTGAATGAGGGACTTTGGTGAGTTTCAAATTGTCCCCCTTAAAGGTCCATTACTAAGGGAAAGTGAGTTGGCAATTTTTTTCATAGCCAGTGCATAGACTTCTGCAAGACACTAAATAATGAAGATTGGCAGGTCAAAATTTACAGAAGGTCTTTGGAACTCAAAGAAATGTATGTGTATTATGTTGAAATTTCAATGAATCGACAGAATGACCCCCCAGGTCTTTTTAACTTTCTTCATACTTCATAGAAAAATAATTGTACATGTACTGCGATTTATTTCGAATTTCTACATACCAACTTTCATTTTCCAATAAAATGAATTAGTTTCTGTGCTTTTTAAAAGAAATTAAAATGTTCACTTTCCTTAGTATTGGACCTTTAAATTATTGGATTATGTCTAAGATAATAAAATTGTAAGTAGGTCCCATCATTTGGAATCCTCTGACTTTATCGCTGTTTGGCCTTGGTCTTCAATTATAATAATGTAAAAACTATAATGCCTAAATGAAAACATATTAAATGGTCTTCTTATTGGTTAGATTATCAACATGTATAAACTGTATAAAAGTGCATTATAATTAAGGCATATTTGGAAGGGAGGAAATGATGGGGTTTTTTCGTGATTTTTTAAGATAGTTTAGAAACAAAAACCTATATTCTAATGTTCATAAAAAAACAAACAACAAGTTTAAACAAAAGATCGTTTTTTAGCCAAAGTCTGGAGATCAGTGCTTTTACTTTGCAAAACTTGGATTCAAAGTCTTGCACATTTGTTCCTGTGATTAATTTGATACAATGGAAGAATAATTTTCTTTGTGTGGGAATGAAAGGAGTATGTGTGTGACTTTTGCAAAACAGGCACCAGTTCATCAGATTTTTAACGGCAAATTTTAACTCTGCACATAATTATGACAAATTATAGCGGTGTAAAGCCCTAAATATTCCAAGTGACCACCATGAAGCTTTTGGTTGAAATTAGCAGAAAATGGTATTAATGATTTAAAAACATTATATCTGGAAGATTTTTGACTCGAGCAAAACTTTAAAAATCAAGTTATATTTCACATTTCAAGATGTCTGCCAACTGTTTATATTTCACATTTCAAAACGTCTGCCAACTGAAACATTCTTTTTACATAACAGTTATCATAGTTACCGCTTCTTTTTAGTGGTGCAGTGGTATCAATTTACATTTTATTACAAATGCTGTTGCTAGTAGCTCAGCTGCTGCCTTGTGCACATGGGTTCAAAACATAACTCGGGTTAAAATAAAATATTTTTTATACAGAAAGAGTTAAATGAAGTAACTTCTTTACAGAATATAAGTATACCATAAAAAAGTACGTGCAATGTTGTATACGTGCATTTTATGATGTGTTTTAAATATTGAATTTCTAGTTTGTAAACTTCTTAATCTCTCAGATTTGGTCAGTTTTTAGGGGCGAAAAACACACTGAAAAACATGTTTTTGAATGTTATATACCTATTATTGATTTAAACTGGTTTGCAGGCACTTTCTGTCGCAGAAAAGTAGACATAGGAAACGACTGTCTCCTTTTTTCCAGCTGTTCTCTCTAATATTTTTTTCCTTTTCATGGGAGTTGTACATAATAAGTCCAGGAAAACCGAGAAAGAGAAATTCAAAGCAGACTATTTACAGATCATGCTTTTTTATTTTAATATTGAATAGCAGGTTTAGAATAATGGCTTTGACACAGATCAGTGACAGACAGATAAATTTTTCAGTTGTTTCATAAAACACCGGCTTAAATCATTCTTTTGGTTACCAGTTTTCAGGGTTTTTTTCCTGTCACTTGGGAGCAGTTTCACTTCTCCGCACATTATGCATAATTTCTGTTTTGTAGAAGGTGTTAGTTCTATTCTTAAAAACTCCTTCTGCGGGGTATTCTGATCCATTATATCTTTCACTCCGCATTTCCTTATTTTAGCAATTAAGACATTAATTATTATATAGAATCAATCATCTGTACAGCATCTTTTTTAATAAATCATTCAGATTCAAAAACAGAATGCATGATATATAAAAAGTATTAACAACATTATTAATCCATCATGTATAAATTATCCATTAGGTATTCTTCCTAGTTCAGTAATCTTTACCAAAGTGCTCCCTATACTCTACAAATCAAGCTTGTTAACAACAGGGGCTGTTTATAAACATGTGTGAATGGCAATAAATATCCCAAAACCACCACGCCATGTAACACAAGTTAAAGCATAGCAAAAGTTCCTTCTAGGGCACGTCTATATGAATATATAATGATCATCTTGTAAAATTTTGATTGCAATGTCTGTTTTAAATATTGGTCATCAGTGTTTGGAACCCCATGATCGGACACAAGGACAAGACCATTCTACCATTTTTAACATTCCGTACCGCCCTGTTTAATCAGGGAGTCAGTGATGCAGTGGTTAGCAGTTTTGACTACAACGACAGCGATCCGTGTTCGATTCCCGGTTGCGGCTAATATCCCGACTAGTGTTCAGTGCTGGATGATTTACTTTACTTGATACTGTTTCCAACAGTATCGGTCTAGACTGGATGCTAGGGAGGTAAATATGACGCCTGCCGTGGGCTCGGCTGGAAATAAGTTGTTCCATCCATTCCAAGTGGGGACTTTCGTCGGCTACCCATGTTAAATAGCGCCCCTGGGGGCGTAACATTTTGCACAAAGGGTGCGTTTATTTCTGTACCAAAATACAAAAAAGAAAAAAAACACTAAATTTTGAAAAAGAACTATGTTGTTTTATACTTCCAAAAATGTCAAGTAAGTATTTACTCTAGTTATTTAACATAAATTGTTAAATCCACCAACAAAGTAAATCCGTTACCACTTTCAGTTGAGTAAATACGGCAATATGACATTGACTCAGTCAATCCATTTCCACATTTAGTGTACGATTCGATGCGTGAATTTGTTGCGCATAATTAGACCAGTGTGCCCAATCACGTGATCGCGCTACGTCATTTTGTTCCCGCTACAAGCTCGAAAGTGAAAGTGAAAAGGTGAACAAATATTATAAATCAGGGCGTAAGTTTGTAATTCAATATATTGTATAAATATCACGCACATGATTCGAAACCTATTTGAAAGTGCTACCCCCGGTACTACGATTTCCCCACCCAAACCTTCTCGTTTTAACGCTATTCCTGTTCAACCACTTTCGACATGTGCGCTCAACTGCAAAAATTACGAAAAAAAGCATTTTCTTGTGGACAAAATTCATAGCATAGGTCATCGCTACTAAACATTGATTACTTTAAAGCCATAATTAACTCGGATATTTACTCGTAGACGCATATTGGACAGAAAATGCCCTTTTATGTAATGTTCCCACAAGAAGTCCATCGCAGAACATGTTCTCACAGAAAGCAACTTTGTAATACAATGCAGGTATAAAGATTAAATCTGTAAAAATTATGACGCGGCTTCAAAAAGGTCTTTTCGACTTCTATAATTTGCAGGGTGTTTTTTGTGTTATATAGGTCTTAAAGAAGGTAGAATGATGTAGCTTAAAGAGCGTGTTTTTTTTTCTTACCATGCAATCTACGTTAAATATAAGAACTTGATATATAAGGTTACAATTTGCATATAATAGTAGAATTGATGTGTAAGCCATTTATTTTTGCTAAATAATTCGTAAGTTTATGTAATGCAGTGATTATAAGTACGATTTTGCTGACAGGGCACGCTGGACTCAGAAAATGAAAGTGACCTCTCGCGTGTCAGTGACGAATCAGAATTATTTCTAGTCGGTATGTTGATAATGTTGTCGTTATCTGATGATGATGATGATGATGGTAACGTCGGTGGATTTTCTTCGATTTTGAATTCTGATGAATTTCTAGTAATTTGCTTGTCCTCCCGTTTGGCTGTAATCATTGTTCCTTTTTTAGAAACGATTTCATACGGACGCGGGTCAAATGGTGGTGTTAGTTTATTGTCCTTCTTTTGTTTTTGTTTGACAAGTACTGTGTCACCAATTTTCAGATTTGATGGTTTAGCATGACGTCTAGTATCAGCATAAGACTTCATTTTTTGCTTAGCCTTTTTGTCAGATTGTATTGCTTTCTTATGTTTGTCTCCTTGTTTTGAAGGTATTTGAACAGTCGGTATTTTGATGTTTATTGAACGTTCATAAAACAATTCAGCTGGTAAAATGTTGGTGGAAGCATGTGGCGTAGCACGGTAATTTCGTAAATATGAATACATGTCTTGTTTCCAAGATATACCCTGAGTATGGGATGCGCGTAATGCTTTACCTATCGATCGCATGAAACGTTCACATTCACCATTCGCTTGCGGCCATAATGGAGTAATTTTTCTATGTTTGAATCCCATATAATTCGCAAATTGTGCAAATTCGTGTCCATTCACTGGCGGGCCATTATCTGATTTTAGAACTTCGCAAATTCCAAATTCTGAGAATATCTTGTCTAATACAGGAATGACTGTCTTTAGGTTGAGTTAATAATTTCTACTTGAACGTAAAACCTTGAATATTCGTCTATCAGAACAAGTAGGTATTTCCCATTCGGAAAAGGTCCTGCAAAATCCAAGC
Organism: Mercenaria mercenaria; assembly: GCF_021730395.1. Classification (NCBI taxonomy): domain Eukaryota; kingdom Metazoa; phylum Mollusca; class Bivalvia; order Venerida; family Veneridae; genus Mercenaria; species Mercenaria mercenaria. Next base: position 52,232 of record NW_026462642.1, read on the forward strand.
AAACATGCTGAAATGTATATTCCGACATTTCACTCATATTCAATGGTTCCGACGAATTTGTTTTCGTTGCAGCAAGGCATGGTATGCAACTTTGCATTTCTTTTCGACTTGCTTATCTATTCCCGGAAAATATACTTTTTCGCGTAATAACTGTTTCGTTTTCACAATACCGTGATGTCCTTCATGAGCTATATTAATTACCTTATCTTGTAATGATTTTGGTATCACGAGCTTTGATTCATGAAGTAATACTTCACCATCTTCAAGATAAACTACTGTCAGAGCATCTTTGCATCTTGCAAATGTATCAATTACACCGTTTTGCGAATTTTTCCACTTCGAACTTTTGACATTTGATATGCCTGTTTGTAAATCACTGTCTTCGCGCGTTGCGCTTATAATTTCCTTCATTGTTACTGCCTTTGGAACACAATGAGAGCAATAAATGAGATATGTTCTTCCGCATGTTTTGATTGTTTTGACTGTTTTGAACTGGCAGCATCTGGATGTCAACTCAAATAATCGGACATGTTTGATTCTCCAGATCTGTATTTCACACGAAAATCATAAGCCTGTAGTCTCATTCTCCAACGTTCAAGTCTTGCAGGTGGTTTCGACTTAGGATTCGCGTAAATATGTTCGAGTGCTATGGCATCACTGATTAAAGCGAATGAATGTCCATACAAATAGATATGCCAATGTTCAATGGCCCAGACAATGGCTAAATTTTCTCGTTCTGTTTGGGAATAACGTTTTTCTACGTCAGTAAGTGACTTGCTAGCATAGCAGACAACTTTGCCATTCTGAAGCATAATTGCTGCAATTCCAACTGGACTGGCATCGACTATTAATTCAGTTTCGGCTTTTGGATTGAAGTAGGTCATTAAAGTATTACTGCTTATATTGTTTTTGAGAGTTTCAAATGCATCCTGTTGTTCCTTGTCCCATTTCCAGTCTACCCCTTTTTTGATCAATTGACGTAATGGTTCAGTTATTGTCGAATAATTTGGAATGAATTTCGAAACATAGTTTGTCATTGCCAGAAAACTACGTACTTCTGACACATTTGTGGGAGCTTGAGCATTTTAATAGCTTCACATTTCTTTGGATCGGCAGAGATTCCATCTTAACTAAATACATACCCAAAGAATTCAATCTTGCGCTTGTTGAACTCACACTTCTTTTTGTTAAGCGTAAAGCCTTTATCTTGGAATCGTTTCAAAACAGCATCTAAACGTTTGTCAAGTTGTGCCTGATTTTCAGCATACACGATGATGTCATCGCTGATATTTCTTACGCCATCAAGTCCTTCTAGAAAATTTCAGCAGCGCTATTTCTTCCAAAACTTAGACGTTTGTATCGCCTGATTCCAACTTGTGTTGTGAATGTCGTCACATTTCGAGATGATTCTGAGAGTTCTAGCTGATGATATCCTTGATTTAGATCTAGTTTTGAAAACACTTTTGCTCCATTTAAATCAACTATCATATCATCCAATGTAGGAATGATGTGTTTTGTTCGTTTGATTGCTGTATTGGGCAACCTCATATCAACACATAATCTAATTTCATTTGTTTTTGATTTTGGTTTTGATGTTACCACTATCGGTGAAACCCAATCTGTAGCTCCTTCTATCTGTTCAGTAATGTCCAAGTCTTCTAGACGCTTCAATTCCTTTTCGACTTGTTTCCGTTGATGGAAAGGTATTCGTCTATGCGGTTGTGACACGGGTTGTACATCCGGATCGATTATTAGGTCAATCTGCTTATCCTTGTATTTCCCAATACCAGTAAATACTGAATTGTAGTTTTTGCAAATTTCATCGACTTTACTATGTTGCAGTGTTTGAATTTCTGGAATCACTTGTAATTCTACTGATGTGAGATACGATAACAGATTACAGCTTTTGCCTTCTGTCACCAAAATTTCAGCTGTAGTGTACTTCTGTTTTGTTTCAACGGAAGTCACAAATTTTCCAAGAAGTTTGACATGAGAATCAGTGCCATATGCAAATACTTTCATGTTTGGTTTTTGAAGCTTTGGTTTCGGATTCATTTTGTTGTACGTCTCTTGATCTAGTACATTAACTGAAGAACCAGTGTCAGTTAGGATCTTGACATTGTGTCCATTAACTGAAGCACTTACGTATGGTCTCCTGGACATGGCATTTACAGTTAGTCCAAATGCATAATTGTCACTTTGGTCGCTGTCATCACTCGATGAATAGTCATTTAGATTATGAGTTTTCCTAGATTTCATTGTTTTTGAGCGGCACACACTTTCAAAATGGTTTTTCTTGTGGCAATATAAACATTCTTTACCTTGCTCTGGACATTAATGACTAGTAATTAGTGCTCCGAATAATCGTTTATTGAAAGATACATCCGAAAAGAGGACAACACAAGGGACGGGAATTCAGCGGAACATTCTGATGATGGTACAAATGAAATACGAATTACAATCCCTCCTCTGCGGTTTGATCAGTTATGCTCATGAATGGGAATACTTGAAGTATGCGCCATTTTTGCACCCGGCTTTCCGGAACACTCAATTTTGTGAGTTGTTCATGAAGAATGTTATGAAAGGTAATGCGTTGAAACTGCTAACCATGCCAGTATTGACAGTTTGTGCCGACATTGTAGGTTTTGAGAAAGTCCTGAACAAAAGCATATATAAAAATGCAGTATGTTTACTTGCATATTTGTTGAAAAATTCCATGGCACAATTCGCTTCAATTTGTTATGCGGAAATGAAAAATATCAGGTGCAAAACAGGTGTTAGAAACGGATATTTTGATTTCAGTGATTTTAGCAATCAAACGAGGCTACAAATACATGATCGAATACCTAGCAACTAACTTAGGTCTTCAGTTGGTGATCAAAATATCATGCTTACGGCATTTAAAATGGCTAATAGAAATATTGTTACGTTTTTGTTGGATGTTGCTGACAAAAACATCAGCAGATACAGGAAGAATGGTAAAAATCCATTGATTCTCTCGTTGAAGAAAACAACATTGCAGCCGTAAAGTGCCTGCTCAACAGCAAACACTTCACTGAAAATGAAATAGATTTTCAAAGTGAAGACGATCCATGCAACGAAACTGCATTACACAAAGCATGCAAGAACAATCAAGACAAAATAGTAGATCAGCTACTACTGACAAATCCAAATCTCGTACTAAGAGATGCGAATGGATATTGTCCAATTCGATAAGCAGCGTTGGCTGGAAATGTCGAAATAGTAAAACAACTTTTGGAGCACAACATGAAACAAGCTGATTACTCTGTCAATTTGTCTGACAACCTGAAACATGTCAGACTGTATTAAATTGCCGTGTCGAAGGAAGATGTTGATGTTATTGAACTGCTGAAGCGGCTGGGTATATCACCAGGCTGTACAGGTGATGACCGGAAAAATTCTCCAATAATGTTTGCCTGTATTTGGTAAAAAAATGAAACGTTTTATTAAAGAGGTTACGACCCAACTGTTTTGAGACATAACGCATGTTTAGTGTTTAACCCGTTTACAGTTGGACACTTCGCTTTCTTTTTGATTGTGTCTGACGGAAGAGAGGGGAGGGGGTGGTGGGGATGGGGAGGGGGGGGGGGGGGGGGGGGGGGGATGGAGGGACTCTGTGATGAGAATTTTTAAATCCCTCCAGAATTGAACTGTTTTGATTTCTGTCTTCTGGCCTGTTTCCTTGGTCCCTTAAGGGTGTTTCTTTTGATGCTCTGTCTTTTGCAAAGGCATTGAGTACATACGTTCTTTGCTTTTTAGCTCACCTGAGTCAAAGGCTCATGGTGCGCTTTTGTGACCGCTCAATGTCTGTCGTGGGTCGTGCGGCGTGCGGCGTGCGTCGTGCGTCCGTCAACAATTCATAAAAAAATCTTCTTCTTGAAAACCACTGGACAGAATTACACCAAATTACACAGGAATGATCCTTGGGTAGCCCCCTTTCAAATTATTCAAAGAATTGAATTCCATGCAGAATTCTGATTGTCAGGGCAACCAAAAGGAAAAATTTTAAAAATCTTTTTGTTCAAAACCGCAAGGCGTAGAGCCTTGATATTTGGCATGTGATATTATCTAATAATCCTCTATGAAGACTGTTCAAATTGTGCTCTTTGGGTGAAAAGGGGCCACGCCCATGGGTCGCAAGTTTTACATAGACTTATATAGTATAAAACTTTAAAAATCTTCTTGTCTAAAACCACAAGATCTAGGTCTGATATTTGGTATGTAGAATTGTCTTGTAGTCCTCTACCAAAATTGTTCAAATTATAACCAGGGGTGAAAAGAGGCCCTGCCCTGGGTCCCAAGTTTAACATAGACTTATATAGGGGAGGGGGAATCTTCTTGTCTGAAAGTTCAAGTCCTAGGCCTTTGATATTTGGTATGTAGCATTGCCTTGTGGATCTCTAAGAAGATTTTTCAAATTATGCCCCTGGGGTGAAAAGAGGCCCCGCCCTAAGGGTCACTTGTTATATGAGTTATATAGGAATAAATACTTCAAAAATTATCAGATCATATTTCCTAGACTGTTTAATTATAACTACCTGATGACCCCAAGCGATTAGAGGTCAGTTGACTGTGGCCTTGACCTACTGACCTACTTTCTTTTTTTTGAAGATACAGCCTTGAAATTTGGATGACATGTACAGTTTTGCACATCGATCTTAACACTAGCTTTCAGTGACCATGAATGTGACCTTCTGTCCTACTTTCTAACATTTAGCATTAAACATGTGGCTCATATTATTCAGGTGAGCGATTTAGGGTCATCATGACCTTATTGTAATAAAATTATACAGCAGCATTTTGTGTTTTACATGTCATGCCTTTTTTGTTTCCATTGCTTGTGTTAAAGATTCACCTGGCGGAGATTGCTTTTATTTACACTGTCCCGTGTCTTTGGAACATGCTGCGGGTAAGAGTGAGGTTAAATGCGCACCATGAACCGGTTTAAGCTCCCCAGTGGTGTTTTTTGCCACTGACCGTTCCAAGTTTAAATATCCTCGTATGTTTGCTTTGTATGCGAGTGTGTGTGTGTTGGTAGTGTGCGCTTCTGCATGCTGTGGGTTTCGTTTTGGGGAAGCTGAGTTCTTGGAACATGGCTTTCCCTGTTTGCTATTTTTCCTTGTGTTTTTTGTTACAAGAAAAAAGGTGTCGAATTGTCATGAAACTGGCAGATATATTAGTAAAGCACGGGTTCACACCATGTCTGATCACAAAGGAAATACATCATTGCATATTGCCATTGACAATTTGTCACATTTAAATGATCAAAAGGAATCCAAAATATATAAAGAAGTAATTTCGCTTCTTTGTACATGTACATAGTGATTACGTGTGAAATTTAAAGACCCGCCACAGAATAACTGTATTCTGTAGTGTTTCTATCATACATGATTTGCATCCAAAAAAAGAAAAAGAAAAACAATGCCTACTTTTATGACATTTGTAATGCCAATATTTGGGGATTTACTATCTCAATATGTTGTAGTGTAATGGCTAGGTTTTGTATTTAAATTTGGATATTTTTTCAGAGATTTAGGATTTTTAAAGTCAGACAAGATTGTCAGATCTTCAGTAACTAGAGAGTGTTGAACAAGGACAAATCCGTAATTATTTTAGTTTAATTACTAAGTTGACAGGAAGTTGAATAATGTGTCTGCAAAGTTTTCCTGTGTTTTTCTATATAAACTCGATGTACATTGTGACCAAGGCGAGACAGTCCAGGTGATGGGCTAGGGACATTAACCCATGTTTGGCTGACAGCTCTTAAGAGCTGAAACTTATTAATTATTATTAAAAGCTATGTTGAAATTCGTTCAAGTAACTTCTGTTAAAAGTAAAAATAAGTAACAATTTGAACAATGACAAACTCTTTGAAATTCTATCAAACAATTATCATTAGCAAGCTATTCACTATTCTTCGAAGTAAATAAAAACTGTTTGAACTGTCATTGTGTATTGTGACAATTTCAGGTACCTCGGCCACTACGTCACAATATAGCACTAAGCAAGCATAGTACGTGATGTATTTACTCCGGTTTAGATCTCACTTCGTTTCTACAGTGTAAGATATTAAATGAACGTAGTTGTGTTTTTGAAAATTTAAAATATAATGAAAAAAAGAAGAATGAAATAAAAAAAGCTAAAAAGAATTATCAAATATAGTTGGGAAAATACAATAACTCAGGAACGGCCATAAATGGTCCACTAGAGCTGTATTATCAGAACGATGTTCACATGTTCATGTGGGGTGGGGTGGGGGAGTAAGTCCCTATGTTTTAATGGATATTTGATCCTTTTATATCGAGAAGTGAAAGCGAAAGCGCTACATGTACATGTATATAAAGAAATGCATGTTTCGCTTCCATGTATAAAATGTTCTATCTGGTGATATTGTTTGAAACTACTGTATATATATTATATAAATATTGCATTCCTGAGAGGGTGATATGAAAAATGTTCACCGTGATATATGAATATTGCCAGTCGAGGTCTATTCATATTTCGAGGGGTGAACATTTTTCATATCACACTCTCAGGAATGCAATATTTATTTTATTATACCGAAAGCTTATAAGGGTCAAAGCATTTACTGGAAAATCAACATAATAATTTATTTAACATTAAAAAGTAATTACTAACCAAATAATGAAGACAGAATTAAAGAATATTTACTTGTTAGCACTCATAATTTGTTGCGACTTTGCTGTATAATAAGACTGTTTTTGATAGATTTAGTCGAGACGTTTACATATCGCTGACCCCTATATTTATTTTTATATTTCAACATTGCGACAATCAGTAGCATCGAAAAACGGCGATAACTTTCTTTTTTATAAATGAAACATATAAGTGTGAGCACTCATTTTCTTAGTTAGATAATTTCCAAACTTATTGTGGTAGTTTCGATTCAATATTTGATGAAAAACTGTTTTCCAGATATATGTATTTTGCACGTAGCATAAAAAAGAAAATTCGACCGTGTTCGCACATGCAAGAGCACCAGAAAAGGGTAATTTAATCCTAACGTATAATTATATAAGCGCCTCGTCTGAAAATTTATCGACTCAGTCTTTTAATCAATGCGATATGCGGGTGATATGAAAAAATAATATCACATGCGCAGTAAAACAAAATAACGCTGTTGCGCATGTGATATGAAATAATGGATCATATCACCTGCGCAGAAATTTAAAATAACGATTTTGCGTATGTGATATAAAATCACTGGGGAATATGATATATTATTCAAGTTAAACTAATGGGAAATTTGCATTGGACATTTATGTGAGGTATAATAAATATAACTGTTATCTGTTTGATTGATTTTGTTAAGAGAAAGAATGAAGAAACTGTGTAGTTAAAAACTTAGTCTTAAGTCTTTTTCATTTTTAACGACTGTTCACATGACTTCCGTCTCTGCCATATAAGCAGTATTCATTGTGCAGAGTACATTGCATAGAAAAGCTCCTTAACCGTTAAGGTAGTTCTGCACGTTCGGGTCAGTATTTTTTCTATAATGTAGAATTTGATTAAATATACTTTGAGAATTCGGTAAATAAAACAGAGAGGGTCGTTTGCTTGATTTTTTGCTAGACTGATTTGAAAAAAAAACCGGACCTCACACAAGTTTTCATAATGGACGTCTATGGGAAAATACTAATTTTGATAACATTTTCACAAATAGAATTTGTTTTACAATGTAGATTTTAATGAAACTTCCCATAGACGTAAATAAACATATGGTGTATAATATGGTTAAACAAGAATTTGTAACATAGTAACCAACGTCCCCGCCAAAGGACATGTTTCACAAAACATACTGCATGAATACAGCATGAACAAAAAGTAACAAGAATGCCAGGATTTCACAATATACATATTCTGTACAAGTTTTGTAGACAGTAAGCCAAAACAATGACATATCCAATTCTAACAACCAGGTTAAAAAGTTTCAAGAATGAGCTATTTATAGTAGCAACAAAGAGAAGTAAGTTTTATATTTCTTAGTCCACAAAAAAACCCCTCCTTACCAGGAAGAGATACCTCAAAATACACCTAAAATTTGAAAGTAACATCTTTATTGTACCACAGAAAAGTGGTCTTGATTTTTCCCTACGGTCAATTATAAAAAAATGTTACAATATATATACATGATTTATAGTAACAACAAAGGGAAGTTAATCTTAAAAACAATTCTAAGTCCACACAAAAATCCTTACCAGGTAGCGATAGGTCAAAATACACCTACATATTGGATGTAACATACATGTTGTACTACAGAAAAGTGGTCTCGATTTTTCCCTATGGCCAGTAATAAAAATGTTACAATATAAGCTATTTATAGTAACAACAAAGGGAAGTAATTCTAAATTAGGGACCTGGTTCTTGCGCATGACACTCCGTCTATTGATGGTGAACAATTTTCCCAAGTTACATCAAAATCCCTCCATGCATGAAGAAGAAATGTTCCGGACAAGGTCATTATTGCATGTGACCTTGACCTTAGACCTAGGTGTTTGGGTCTTGTGCGTGACACGTCTTCTTATTATGGTGAACATTTAAGCCAAGTTATTTCAAAATCCCTTCATGGATGGCAGATTAATGGACCGGACACGAAACAGACCATGTTAAACTTTGACCTCTATGTGTGACCTTGACCTTGAAGATAGGGGTCTGGGTCTTGCGCGTGACATGTTGTCTTATGATGAACATTTATGCCAAGTTATTTCAAAATCCCTTCATGGATGACAGAGTTATGGACCGGACACGAAACAGACCCTGTTAACCTTTGACCTCTAAGTGTGACCTTGACCTTGGAGCTAGGGTCTGGGTTTTGCGCATGACACGTCGTCTCATTGGTGAACATTTATGCCAAGTTATTTCAAAATCCCTTCACGGATGGCAGAGTTATGGAACGGACACGAAGTGTGACGGACAGAAGGAAGGACGGAAGGATGTAGCCTATTCTATCTTCCTCTTTTTTCTTCAAAAAAGGCGGGGAACAATAAAATGTATAGGTCCGTGTGCTTGTTTTTGAGATATTTGCCTAGGATTAAATAGATCTATACATTACAAGCTTAAGGTAGTTCTGCACGTTTGATAAACCGGAAGTGATGGCGTAACGTCATTTATCCGGAAAACATAGAATAAAGCCTGGATTCGGCTACGGAAATGAAAATCATTTTATGAATTAATGACAACTTGAGAATCAATTTATTAAAATGGTCGAATTTCAAGATGGGTTGTTGCGACATTACGAAGCGAAGTACTCCTGTGACGACGACACGCTGCCAAGCCGAAAGAAGAGAAACTGTGAGTTGCCATTTTACCTATCTTCTAGTGCAATTTTGCAAGCTAGTCTTTTCTTTTATTAAATTTTTGTTTCTATTTTTGAAGGCACTGTTACTATATTTTAAAGTCAAAATATGATATGAAAATATATGACACATTAATTAATTCAAAATCATGTCTAAAAATAGCGCGAAATATCCGGTTCACTTTAATCATGATCTTATATCTCAAAAATAAGCACACGGACCTGTACATTTTATTTCACAACATTATAGGCCATAGATTTATTTACCACTGTGAGAAGTGTCATTAAAAGCTACATTGTAGAAAATTTTCTACATGCGAAAATGTTTTGAAAGTTATGATTTTCCCATAGACTCCCATTATGAAAGATTGCGTGAGGTCCAAAATTTTCAAATCAGTCTAACAAAAAATCAAACACACGACCCTATCCTTTTTATATGCTGAATTTTGTAGGTATATTCTGAACATTTAAAAAACTTGAGTTTAAACAAATTCTACATTGCAGAAAACATTACGATCCAAACGTGCAGAACTACCTTAAAAGCTGATTTTAAGACATTATTTGGAATTATTTAACGTGTCAAACGTTTTAGTGTCATATTTTACCTTTATCTTTATAAGGACAGCAACTTTGCCGTTTTAATATATTTACTCACGGATTTCCATTTATTCATGAAATGATTTTCATTTCCGTACACCGAGTCCAGGTTTTATTCTACGTTATCCGAATCAATGACTTTACGCCATTACTTCCGGTTTATCAAATTTGCAGAACTACCTTAAGGCATGTGGGCCAGACAAGATAAAGCCCATCATTCACACTTTCAAAGTAACTACATGTATCACGAATCCTTGAAATTTACTTTCAGAAATCTATTGATGATAGATCTATTCCTTTCCAGTGGAAAAGGGTGACCATTCTATAGGCCCTATCCCTTACTTGCGTAATTTGCAAATTACAAAACATTTTACAAACCTTGGCATTCTGTACCATCTCCAACACGGTTTAAGAGAAAAGAGATTCAATGTGACCCATCTACTAGTAATTATGTTTGTAAATGACCTTGTCAAATCAGTGTACAACAAAAACAGGCGCGTGTTAGATCTCCGGCGCATTGAATGCCGAGTCTCTCTTATGTATAAAATATCAAATCAACTGGTTGCAAACCCCATAAAGATTATCTGATCACATTAACAAGGCAATCACGCTATTATCATCCGCTCTCTTACAGTTTAATATCTGCAACCACTGCATGGGACCCATGGAACCTATACGAGCTACCCATATGTTACCCAGGTAGGTTTTAGTTTTACTTTACTTTATGGTTAATGGGTCATGGTAATTTTCCAAATGTATTTGGTAAAATTATAAAACGTTTTATTAAAAGAGGTTACGACCCAACTATTTTGAGACATACCGCATGCTTAGTGTTCAACCTGTTTACAGTTGGTCACTACGCTTCCCTCTTTGATTGTGTCTGACGTAAGAGGGGGAAGACTCTATGATAAGCAGTTTTTAAATCCTACCAGGACTGAACTGTTTTGATATCTGTCTTCTGGCCTGTTTTGTCGGGCCCTTAAGGGTATTTCTCTTGTTGCTCTGTCTTCTGAAAAGGCATTGAGTACATACGTTTTTGGTTCTAAAGGTTTGCTTTTTATATATTTATACACGAGCATTTTTGTGTTTTACATACCATGCCTTTTTGTTTCCATTACCTGTGTTAGAGATTCACCTGGAGAGGATTACTTTTATTTACCCTGTCCCGTGTTTTTGGAACATGGTGGGGGTAAGAGTGAGGTTTGGTGCGCACCATAAACCGGTTTAAGCTCCCCAGTGGTGTTTTTACCACTGACCGTTCCAAGGCGGTGCCCCACTGTGTTCCTTTGTTTGTTCGTTTTGTCCTCATGTGTTGGCTTTGTGTATGTGTGTGTGTGTGTGTCTGTGTGTGTGTGTGTGTGTGTGTGTTTGGCTTTGTGTATGTGTGTGTGTGTTTGTGGTGTGCACGTCTGCGTGCTGTGGGTTTCGTTTTGGGAAGGCTGCGTTTTTGGTACGTGGCATTCCCTGCTTGATATTTGTCTTTGTTTTTTATGTACTTTATGGGAACAATGTAGGTCCCTTATGAGATCCAGATCATATACCCCATGCGGGACCTTTCTATGTCCCATATCCTTTACATTATAGATCGTTTAGGGCCGTTCTGGGATTGTCTGGGTCTTAATTTTGATTGATATTGTCAACAAGCTCTGTATTATTGGCAGCTGCTCATGTAGTTCTTTCGGGATCAAGATGGGCTCTGTTTTGTTCTCCAGATATGCACCCCAAGACACTTAGTCAAAGCTTCTTTGTAAATGCATTCTGTAAAGTAGAAAAAGTAATGTCAGTCTTAGTACAAGTCTATAAAAATATTACTATTTGCAAAATATCATAATATATTTGCAAACATTTTTCATGTTTCTAAGAAAATAAATGACAAATCTACAAATTAAGAAAGAAAGATTCCTACAAAACACTAAAAAAGGTATCAAAATGCCATGGAAATATTAAGAAGTGCTTTTTACACTTTGGACATATGTGGTATACACCCCAAGATCAAGCCCAGATATAACCCGTATGGCCCCATTTAGGCTTGCCCACAAGTGTCGTGAAAACGCATGAAAAACAATTTTTCAGTATTTATCAGGGTTATTTCCTAAACAAAAACCTATTCATTTAGCTATTTATAATGATTACAATTCTTACCTGTTTAAGAACTCTGCAAGGTTCTCCCAGAAAAGATAAATTTAGCAAAAAGAAATTGCAAGTATGTGGCCATGCGGTTATTATCCCATTCACAATTGTGCCAAATTCAAATTATCTTTTTTGTGTGTTAAATTTAGTGTATGCAGTAACAGGTTAAAGGTCCATTACTAAGAGAAAGCGAGTTGGCAATTTTTTTCATAGCCAGTGCATAGACTTCTGCAAGACACTAAATAATGAAGATTGGCAGGTCAAAATTTACAGAAGGTCTTTGGATCTCAAAGAAATGTATGTGTATGATGTTGAAATTTCAATGAATCGACAGAATGACCCCCCAGGTCTTTTTAACTTTCTTCATACTTCATAGAAAAATAATTGTACATATACTGCTATATATTTTAAATTTCTACATACCAACTTTCATTTTCCAATAAAATGAAATAGTTTCTGTGCTTTTTAAAAGAAATTAAAATGTTCACTTTCCTTAGTATTGGACCTTTAAGATATCAGTGTTATATCATTACAATGTTTTTCAACTTACACAAAATGAATAAAAAATAATAGATCACATACACTGCCCGAACAGTCACGCTAGGAAATATGCGACCCATATGGAGCCCTTCGGGAGAAATATTTTTCGAGACCAAAGAAATGTATAAATATTCGTAAAAACGTACAAAAATGCTTGTTTATAATAGTGAAATACTTATAAGCTGTAAATAAATACACTGGTATATCACATCGCTGATACATTGTATATGGGTCCGATATGGGCAGATACTTACAATATGGGACCCAGATTAGAGCCTTCTGGGAAACATGTTTAATTTGAAACCAAATAAATGTATTAACATTCAAGAAAATATACAGAAACAATTTTTATACTAGTGACAACACTTATAAGCTTAAAATAAAAACATTGGTATATCACGTAACTGAGATATTGCATATGGGTCCCATATGGGTCCTAGGTGGGCAAATACTTACAATATGGGACCCATATGGTACATATGCCCAGATACAGCCCATATGGCCCCCATATACCATATTGGCGTGTTTACTGGGTGACTAATACAAATACTCCCTTTAAAGGACTATAGTCCTATAATAGAATAATCTTCCGCCTGACATTCCCTTCCTTCCAACCCTTGAGCAGTTCAATGCCGCTATTTGAAACATTGAACATACTTCGAATTCACAATAACCTTGCTCTTCAGCTTTAAATCACTAACACATTTTCCTTTCCCTTTATTTGGCCCGATTTTCTTCTATTTTCTACTAACAATACAATACAATGCAAATTTTATTTAAAGTCGGTGCATATATAAACAGAGAATGTAACAGGCTGAAAATACTCCAGCCCTGACCGGGAATCGAACCCGGAACCTCTCACACCTAAGGTGGACACTCTACCACGTCGCTATAAAAGCTAGCTCAATAGCAAGGAAGTATAAGTTCACCCTTATACTCTACCCTACTATATACACTCCCTCCATTTTCGAATTCGTCCTCGAATTCCAGGAGTTTGAACCTCTGTGGGACGTTCCAGTGTGTAAATTCATATCTACTCGTGAGTTATTTACGTTGGGCGCCAAATGTAACATTCTGAAAATACTTCAGCCCTGACCGGGAACATCTCACACCTAAGGCGGACACTCTACCACGTCGCTATAAAAGCTAGCTCAATAGCATGGAAGTATAAGTGCACCCTTATACTCTACCCTACTATAAAAACATTAGCAATATATAGCTATTTACCGACATAAATAAACAATCTTTGTGGCTTGACACGCACGAATGTGCCAACATCCCTGTAAAGGATTAGACAGTAATGGAAGATGGACAGATAGTATGATCGAGTAGAAATATAACCAACAGTTCAAAGGCCCTCCAACCGGCGTCGAGTCAAGTCAAAGTCAAGTAAATTTTATTTACAAAGTCGGTGGCACATTAACAATATAACATAAGCTTTTAGAACTTTTTAAACCGACTTAAAGACATTTGATACCTGTACATAGGATAAGAAACATAATGTGTTACAATCTAAAAGGCTTAAAATCATAGCATAGGCACATTAAAATACAAGCAGAAACAGAGCAGTTGTAACTATGGTTAAAGCATATAAAGAGCACATGAAATAACTATAACGCCCATGAGAGTGCAGAGTAAGCATAAGCTTAGAAAGCACTTAGCACATTTCAACAAAGGTGTTGAACTAAGCTGGCAAGCAAATAAAAATAAGCAGTAATAAAAAGTACGAACTGATTAATGTTATAGGTATAATTTTTCTAGAAATCACAAAAATAAAGATATTTGATATAATTCATTTGTTTTCTTAATTTATAATGGAAATATGAAGAAATGATTAAATGATAATGATTAAATAATTTGCAATTGCATAAACTTGACAAGCGCTTTCCGTTCATTCGAAAACTTTTCCGTGGAAAAGGCCCTTTCTGCAATTAGGTTGGATGAAAGCCGTCTACTTTACTTTCGGTTTTGCTTTTTTTCTGGAAAGGAAAAAAAGAAAGAGGTAACGTTGTTGTTTTGAAACAATTCACTGATTATAAACTATTTGTTTTAATGTAAATTCTTGATGTCCTTGTGCAGCTTGAGCTGTGTCAGTGTGTCACACATCAAATTTGAGAAACTTATGTAGATCTAAAGACTAAACGCACTTTCGTTTTCAAAAGAAAAATAAAATCTAGAAATTAAAATTACTGATTATATATGATGTTTTTGGTAATCATAAATTAAACTGACACTATTTTTATTCCCTGATCATATGTACATTGTCAAAGATCCATTTCTGTTCTACTGATTTTTTTAGTTTCTTTTTCATAAGGCTAAAAAAAAATATGTGTGGTTCAGGTAACATTGGTAAAAAAAAAATAGGGTAGGTAGGTAGGCTTTTTTTTTTTTTTTTTTTTTTTCCTTCGACGCCAGTTGGTACAGACACAGTTGGTCACAATTCTGTGAGATATGCACATGGAAAGCATCTCAACAATATATGCAATTCTAACTGGCATTCTGTTATAAATAGGCTACTACATGGTGCCAGGATGGTCTAGTGGTTAAGACATAATCCGTTCTCTGGATTAAAACCAAAGTTCAAATCCTTGTCCAGGCAAACAGGCCTCATACAAAAATGCTACTTAATCTGCAGTTGAGTTCTGCACTGATTTCAATGCTTTATCCAATAAACCAAAAAGAACTTTCAAAGGGATATTCCAGTGAAGTCTGATCAAAATTGGCAACATGGTCTTAATATATGTGACCAAATGGCTGGACTTGGGCGCTGACTGTAAGTGTTTGTGTGGGGAAATCAGCTCTTCATTGCTCCAGCCCAAGACCCTGGATGGTCGGTGTGTGATACTGTGTACCATGCGAACACTCGGATGCACAGAGTTCTCCAAAATACAAGTCAGTTGTCAAGCACTATTGATTACTAATTGCTAACTACATATAAATCCATATTCAGGAACAAACTCCAAGTTGTTTTTTCCAATTTTAATTTGTATCAATCAATTTCTCCAAGTAAACAAGTTCCAATATATATAATCATCGAAATAAACCAGATAGTAATTTAGGCAACACCAAAAGTTCAAGTAAATTTCAATATGTCTTTCTTGACTTAGCAACTTAGCAATTCTCACAATACTTAATACTGACTTGGTCAAAAACTTAACTATATAAATAGAAAAAGTACAAGTGGCCCTTAACAACAATTAAACCAATGAATTTTTAGAATAATAACATGTCAAATCTTGATATAAACAAAAACATAAAAGTAAACTATGACAACTAAGCTGAGTAAAATTATAACATTGTTACAAATTTATCTGTGTTATGGTAAATAATATTTATCATTTAACTGATTGGTGTGAAAAACAATTACATTCAATGTATTACAATCCTAGTCATGACTTGTATAACTTAAGATATTTGAAATGACTTGATTTAATTCTTTGCATATTAAACAAGAAATGATATATTTATATATATAGTGTATTTATAGTTTAAATTTTTTTTTCTTCTGGCTTTGATATATAAACCCAAGCAAAATTAAAATATTAATAGAGAATTTTTATTCAAACAATCTGTCTGATTTGATAGTCTACTTCATGGCTGGAATAAACTGTAGCATGGTTACAAACAAGAGTGTACAGCATGACAGTTAAATTGAAAAGGGCACCTGACTTTCTCAGCCATACATTTTCCATATCCAGTTCAGACCAATTTTATAGTAGATCTACTGTCATACTAAAAATAAAAAATTGCCACTAACTCAGTGAATATTTCACATCCAATCAGGGGCTCCCCATCTCATCCAAGCAGAATTGAACAAAGACACATCCGAGTGTTAAAACCGACATTGAAATATATCAAATAAAACTGTCCATGTGCTTTAATATAAATACATTTATACATAAAAAATGTTGCAAATTTAATCGTTCGTACCTCGAACGTGTTTTTGTCATGCAATTCCCGGCTTGCAAAACACACGAAACCGCCAGTTTTCGAGTTGTCTGATTGATTATGAATTTCCATAAATACATCTCCGACGAGGGACGAGTGAAGAATTGCCTTCATAAAGCGTTTCTGGTCGCCGTGAACACATTTTTCCACTGTCACGGCGAGAACACTAGCCGCTGCCATGTTGAAATCGTAATCGATAAGACGCTTGCATTGATTCGTATATTTTCGTACTCAATATTTTTCGTACCAGGTTAAAAACCACAAAAAACTATAAAAAAGTGTTAGGGTCGGCGATGAAAAAATAGGGTCGGTCGGGTTACCTGAACCACACATATATTTTTTTTTTAGCCTAATTTGACAACTGATATACATGTATGTAGAGGATGATATTGGGACAGGGTGTAATTCGTCCAGAACCAGGATTTTATGGTTTTTTTACAGACATTCTGTAAATATAAGGACAATCCACGAATTTAAAGATTTGTTTAAATTACAATTTAAATTATAACCACAAGTTTCACTAATACTGTATTACATGCATAAAGATGAAACTGATAAGAGAATTTCAGACAAGTTAATTCCCTCACAAAGTGGTCAAAAAGATGTGAAAATGTGGCAAACATTACATACATTTTTCAAATGTGAATTGTGATTCTTAGAGGATGACAGGAATATATTCTTATTCGTTGTAAGTCAGAAAATTTATGTTTAATATCTGTACTCATATGGCTGAATGGACTGTGGCCTTGACATGCCGGCCTACTTTTTCTTGTTTTTTAAGATACAGACTTGAAATTTGGATGACATGTACAGTTTTGCACACCAATCATAAAACTGAATTGCATTGACCATGAATGTGACCTTCTGACTTTCTTAATAGTTTAGCATCAGTTTGACATTTGAAACATGTTGCTCATATTACTTAGGTGAGCGATTCAGGGTCATCATGACCCTCTTGTTTTCATGAACTGTTTGATGGATCTTAAACTTTTAACTGTTGAAGCAAGCAACTAAACTCAGGTGAGCGATATGGTGGCCATCATGGCCCTCTTGACAGTCTTGTATAGGGAAAAACTTCGAAAATCTTCTTGTCCAAAACCACAGGGCCTAGGGCTTTCAAGATATTTGGTATGTAGCATCATCTAATGAGCCTCTACCAAAATTAGAAAATCTTCTTGTGCAAAACCACATGGCCTAGGGCTTTGATATTTAGTATGTAGCATCGTATTGTAGTCCTTTACCAAAATTTTTCAAATTATCTCCCTTGGGTAAAAAATGACCCCCGTCCTCTGAAACCAATGGATGGATGTTGATGAAACTTGGCCTGGATATTCCTTGGGTGGTCCTCTTTCAAAGTTGTTCAAACTGTTCTGCTCCATTGCACATAGAAAAATCTTCTAACAACATCTCCTATTAAAACCCTGGTCTGATTTCAAAATAATTTCACACAAATGGTCTTTATGTAACCCTTAGTTTGTTCAAATTTTTACAATTCATCAAAAACTGCATGGCTGTCAGGGGTCGTGGTCACTATTCCCTATAATATAGTGGAAACTTTAAAGATCCTCATGTTTAATATTGTCATATCACATGATTTCCCCAATGTCTTACCTACCTCAAACCCCCGCCCCCCCCCCCCCCCCCCCCCTCCCAAAAAAAAAAAAAGAAACACACACCCACATTCACATTACCTGCCTATATTTATTTAGTGTTTGAGCAACTAAACTCAGGTGAGCGATATAGGGCCATCATTGCCCTCTTGTTATTATTTGTTAATAGTTTTGTAATAATATACAGTGAGTTTATAACTACATCATTATCAGAAAAGTGTATAAGAAGTCCTAATTTAAAACTAGAACATCAAATTTTCAGAAAATAAAACTATTAAAGATTTTTCTTGAAAATGACACATGTATAACTATTATTAGTTTGCTTTATCATAATCAGGGATTGAACTGATTACAAAACTGAGTTAGATCAATGAATTCATAGAACATTGAGTGTATGAGTGTAAGACTTGTGTATATATATTGTTTAGGGTTTGAACAGGGATGTTTGTGAACTTTGGCTTTACAAAATTCAGATATTAATTAAGGTATGTAAATTAAAGCCACTATAAAGGTCTGGAATAAGATTAACACGCAAAAATGGTCAAATACGTATCTAAATAGTAT